>NW_013667264.1:25044-35677 GCF_000517525.1 Limulus polyphemus | reverse complement strand
ATCACTTCTTGTTTCTAAGTATGAAAAAAGTCTGTTTTCTGAACTGTGAATGAGTATTCTCAAAACAACTCTCCATTTTAGCTCTTTCACTGTCCATTTTTTAATATAGATAAATAACTTTCTCAGTTATATCTGAAATGTGAAATTAGTAAACTAAGAGAATTTTCAAGGGTAAGACCTTTTCTTTCACGCTCTTCAAGGCTAAGCCTAAGAATACGTAATGTGAG
The DNA here is from genome assembly GCF_000517525.1 of Limulus polyphemus. NCBI lineage: Eukaryota > Metazoa > Arthropoda > Merostomata > Xiphosura > Limulidae > Limulus > Limulus polyphemus. The sequence continues at coordinate 35,450 of NW_013667264.1, read as the reverse complement.
AGTGAAAGGGTTAACATATGGGGAAATAATTGTTGTTTAAATGTATATTATGGTTCCCTACTTACAAAGAAAGCTAGAGAATTATAACTAAAGTTATAACATTTCAAATTTTTATGATCAAAATATGTATCAGAATGTTCAAATTATTAGAAAAGTGTATGAACGTATTTGAGCATGCAGTTGGTGTACAAGCTGAAACAAGATGAATACTGAAAATTAGGCTTAGCAATTCATATTACTCGGTAACATTTTCAGTCTTACTTAAAAATACAATTGAAAAATGGTAACTGGCATTGAGCTTATCTATAGCATTGACAGCTGGTTAGTGCTTTAATCTTTTATAATTAATTACGGTTGCCAATACACAAACAAAAAGTTTTTCAGCAAATAACATTTTTATTCTCTTTACAACATACAGTGACTCTGTCATTTACTTCCATTATTTTTCATCTGAAATCTATTCATTTTCAGTTCTCCATATATAGTTTTTATTTTTTATCAGGTTACCTCTTTTTCAAGCTGTTCTAAATCCCCAGCCAGATCTTCCCTAGAAGGGTTCTCTTCTAAAGCTTTCTGTGCCAAATAAGCTTCCTTTTCTAGCCGTCGTAAATTAAAAACAAGAGACCTGTAAGGATACATATTATAAACAACATATTAATGGAACTGTTGTAAAGCAAGAGTGAATAATCTAAGAAGCTACAATTCATTTCTGCTTTGTAAATTTGCTGTTTACAATTTCTAATACTACAAAGAATAATATAAAAATTGTGTAATTTTATTTATAACATCCTTTTTTTATAACTACATACAATTAACGATTGTATGATTAAACTGAACAGTGAGCACAAGAAAAATAAACCATCACCTGACTTGGTTCTGAAGTTGTAAAATTGGAACTTTCTGGTCATCTATTGAGCATAGTTGCAACTGAAATCTCATTCTCTGAAGCTTTTCACTGGCTTCCTTCTTTCGAGGTTCCACGTAAAGGAGTAGGTTGTTAACTAAGTCTAAAATCATAGCATACTGGAGTGAATTTGTACAAATATCAAGATCATGATGAGTTAATGTAAATGAGTCCACAGCAACCTCCTGATCCCAGGGATCATCATTGGTAGGCTAGAAAACAAGTCAGTAGGTTAAATTATCACTACAGACTCTTCATTAAACAGTAAGCAAGTAATTCAACAAACATTCAATTCTGTTTAACAAGGGTTTCCAAAATTCTGCCACCAAGTACTTTGATCAATAATACAATGATTCCTCCAGTAACAAAGTATGATAATGAAGAAAATAATCTATATTTTCTTACCTTGATTTTTTTTTGTCAATAAAGATTTGTCCATGACAAAAGATGTAAATAAGTTTGAAGTGAATAAAAGTAAAAATATATTTTTTTATTTTTGCATTATTGCTGTTCATGAAAACAGTATTTACAATTCTGGTCAAATGACCTTGAGTAGGAATGGTCACATCAGTATTTTTCTTTCTTTTACAGTTTATTCAATGATTCAAAGTCTTACAGCAAACAGACACACACACACAGACGTGACGTACTGAGAATTCAAATGCGTAAAGATAAACCTTAAATAACAACTCTTTATAGTTACAGCAATTGTATTTTACAGATGTTTATAATGTGGGAGAGAAAATACCAAAAGGAATAAAAAAAAGTCAACTTCTGTGATAACATGACTGATTTTATATTACAATATCTAATATTCAATAGGTAGAGGTCCTGAATTCCAGTAACATCCTAAAAGTTATTGGCACATCATTAAATAAAGTTTTATTTAGATAGAATAAAATAAGAGAAATTAAAAGTGATCCTATTTAAAAACTGTGTAAAAGAAAGATTTGAAGACATAAAAGACATAAAATAAAGACATAATCAATAAAGGCATAAAAGACATAAAATAAAGACATAATCAATAAAGACATAAAATAAAGACATAATCAATCATACTTAAAGAAATTCACTATCAAGAAAATGAACAAGTTATGAAAAAGAAACAAGTAACTGAATTCATTTTTCGATGACGAGGAACCCACTTTAAGACTAATAATGGTTGGAGACGGCTTGAATGGGTAATGAAGAAAAACTTTAATATAAGTTTAACATAATTGCAAATGTACAACGTTTCGACAAGTTTTTGTCATGAATTCATTTTTATTTAACAGCAATTTGGCCAACATGTCTTCTAACAAATACAAGGAACTACAATGTGAGGTGACTTTAATCAACAAGGTGGAGATTTATATCTATTCAAACTGGAATTTTCGCACATAACATATCTTAGTAAGATATATTATAACAAAGCTTTCCATGTCAGTTGCACTTGTAGATGTAGTGATTATATTTTTATACCTAATTATCAAGGTTCACTTGATAGAGCCAAACATAGCTATCCACCAGAACTCTCTCTGGAAAACTTTTTTAAAGTTACAAACTTTCAATTTATAAATACAAGTAACTCAAGTAAGTTATGTTATAATGTTTACTACTCATAGTTTATCAGATATAACAAAATTTGTAAAGTTACTCGCATTATTCACAAAAAAGGTTTCTCCTATTGCACTTTGAACAAGTTTACTCACCTGTCATAATTTACCATTGTTGTTACATCCTTTTCTAAATACTGATATTATTACAAGTTCCTCAAATCTTTTCATGTTTACTTTTTTGGTTACAACTTTGGGATTAATCTTGCCTGTGTTGTGTTAAAAGTCAGATTAATTTTGTTAGACAGAACCTTGCAGTACGTTTAGAATATTAGTTTTATTACAATGGACTTTGATATGTATTTAGCTAGAAGGTCACTCAGTGGACCACATACTTCTGCCATTTAGCATTGACCATATTTGGCTCTCAAAAAATTCGAAAATGTGTCAGTACGTCCGTCATTATCTATGTATATGGACCATTTTTAGCAGGACAATGAGGAATAATATTCCATGTAGGTCCATCAAATTGCATCAAAATCTGATCATTTTTGACTGAGTTAAATTGCAAAAATAGTGTGAAAAATTGGTCCCATGTTAAGAGATAGGAATTTTTATTTTATTTTTGTGACTTTGACCCTCCAAAAACTAATCACTTTTAATTTGGATCATAGTCCAAATGTATACCAAGTTTTGTCCAAATCCATTCAGCCACTTTCAGGAGATCTTTCCGGCAAACACACAAAGAGGTAAAAACATAACCTCCATCCACCTATGGTGGCAGAGGTAATTAGAGTACCAATTTTCTAGCTACTTGTTGATTAATTCTGTTATTAATTTACTGTTATTTATTATTATATTCCTTCACAAGTAACACGTCATAGTAATTAATCTTGCATGCCAGGCTACTATAAGGTTAAACTGTCTAAGCTGTTTAATGGATTTTCATTGGTCATGAGATGTTCTTAGTGAAGGTTTGTATGTTCTGATGTCAAGTTCTTCAAGGAACATTATATCTATGATAGTACATGAAACAAATCCCTTGCGTCTGTGTGTGTGTTCTGTAAGTAAAATATACTTAATCCTTTCTTTATTGTTACTGTTGGTAAGAACGTTTAGTAAGTCCATTTTTATTAATTCTAACTTAATATATTATGTTTTTATTATAAAAATGATTTCGCATTGTTAGCTTAGAATATTTATTAAGGACTAACCAAAAATTTCTTAAGCTGGTCGAACTTCGCGAGATATTATTGGGATTACGGTCAACAAAAATCACCGACAGTACGGATACCTAACGAATGAAAAACTTCATTCTATTCTTTATAAGTAAGAACATAAGGAAAATATATTTAGTTAGCTATATTCATTATAAGGTTGATTTTTAGTTATGATCTACCTAGGTAGCTTGCTTTGATGAGAAGTTTAATATATATATATGTTCTTACAGGAGGATGGACTTCTTCCAAAGTACTTGGGTCAACATTTTCCCCATAGCTGGCATAGAAAAACTGACAACCACATCGAGATACTATGCGTTGGAGCTGTAATGGGGCTGAAGTAGGATCTGAAGCTCCACCAACGGTGCTACTAACCACACCACCAACACTATGTCCACTTCCAACAAGGTCAGCAAGATCACTAATAACCATGGAGTCTTTCTGTGCCTCAATATTGTCCACTGTCAGCCACATAACATTATCAAATGAAGGTGAAGGATCTCCAGCATCTACTGTTGCATAGTACTGTTAAATTACAGGAAAAAAAAAACTTTTCTGAGGAGAAAAAAATTATTTTAAGAGAATTTAAACATCTGAATTTATACCATAACTAAAATTTATGGCCCAATTTATTTAACACTATCATATAATAAGGTTCTAACCACATTAAATAATTTAATAGCCCATTATAGTTTCCCTTAAACAAAATAATCTAATCATTTAATAGAAGCTTAACACCTTTTGTATTGTAACAAAAACCTACTTTGTATAAAATCATTCCACAACCTATTACCATTAGTTAACATTTATAAAAATGATATCATAAATACTCCATAGAGGTGCTTGAAAGATATAGTATTATAATTTTTCAACTAGTTTTTCAATTTCAGCCAACATTATGTAGAAGGTTTAAAAATCTTAAACGCAGTAATGAATAATAAGAAGCTTGAAACTTAAAGTGGCTAACTAAGAATACTATACTTACACTTAAGCAAACATAAGTGTAAAGTGAAAAAAATGTACTTCTTCCTACAAACACAGAATTCAATGACATAACTTTCAATAAAAGTATGTTTCATCACTTTACCTGCATACACTCCAAGGAACCGACCCATGTGGTTTTAGACACTAGTGTTCTTTCTTTCCAAGTGTGTCGATGAATGCGTTGAAGGATCTGGGCCTTGGAAGCACTAACAATCACATAACCTGAAGTCTCACAACCTCTCAGCATCACTTGGCTGTTGACGAGTTCAACTATTACAAAAAAAAGACGAAACAAAATATATGGACATTGCATAGATAATGAAGGTGGTATTATACCATATACAAACCTTTAATGGCTACCAATTTCTTAATCAACAAAACTAAACAGAAGTAGCTGAAGTTTCTTTTCTTGTCAATGTTGGTTGGTTGTTTTGTTAGCCATTTTAGCCTATCTGCTCTGTCCACCACGGGGTATAGAACCCCAGATTTTAGTGTTGTACATTTGTAGACTTACTGCTGTTACACCCAGAGACTTTTAATGTTGAATGTGTTACCCTAATTGTGCAGATTACCCATTCAGCAAAATTTAAAGTCAACTTGCAAACTTTTGTTTAAACATCATTAATTCAGTTCACATGAAGGTCATTTATCTATTAATAATCCATGTTTTCTACATTCTCAAAAACAAAGGGAAAAAAATCTTTCTAAAGTTTTTGTTGAATTGTTCATATTATTAATGAAATTAATTAACATTTAGATTTGTAGAAGAAGCACCCTTTCAGTAATAGCTGACTTTTATCTGTTGTAATAAATATATATAAAAACGACTTTTGTGGCACATATTTTTACATTTCTTTGTGGGATTAGCCTGGATCTAATAATAAAAATACGTTAAAGAACCATTGAAATAATGTTAGATAATAACAAAAATAAAGTAAAATAACAATGGTAACAATATATATATAAAAACTAGGCCTAATGGCTAAATTGTTTAAGTAATTTTTTAGTTAGAAATTTATATGATTCTATAAACTAATTCAGGATATTGTATGTCCAGTAATTTTCATCTCTGAATGTTCACCACTAAATAAGATACTAAAATTTATTAAATTAACTAGATCTTGGCAAGATATAATCTAAAGTAGAATAAGAGATTTACCAATTTGGCCAATTTTTGAATATGACATCATGAGGTAGAAAATAACCCATTAACATAAACAGCTCTTTAGCAGTTCATTGTGTGATGTAGTAAAATAAAACCTACTAGCTCAGCCAGTTCTGCTTGGACAGGATGTTGTCTGATGTCACTTACTAACTTAGCTAGTTTTTGGACAGGACATTGTCTGATGTACAAAAACTTATAGCTTTACTAGTTCTTCTTGGACTGGATGTTGTTTGATGTAAAACAACGACACTTACTAACTTAGTTCTTCTTGAAATAGACATTTTCTGATGTAGAAGAACAGAATTTATAAAGTTAGCCAATCTATGGAAAGAGCATCAGCAGATGTAAGATTAAAAAAAAAATCTACTAACTTAGTCAGTTCTTCTGGAAAGATATCAAAATGTACTGACTTAGTCAATGTTTAAATATGTCCTTATCTAACGCAGAATAACAAAGTCTAAAAGGTTCAGCCAGTATGTGGAAAGGGCATCACCATGAATAAAACAAAACAACTAACTTAGCCATTTCTTCACACGAACATAATTGTGTATCAATGTGACATCATATGATACAGAATAATGTAATTTACTAACTTAATTAGTATTTCAACAGAACATCACACGATACAGAATAACAATCTAATAACTTAACCAGCATTTCAACACTACATCATCTAATATAGAATAACATAATCTACTAACTCAGCCAGTTCTTGTGTAATACATCATCTGTTTGACAGGCAGCAACACCATGCAGTTGTTGCTCTTTTGTACCTCCTTCAATCTAAAACGAAAACATAAAATTTTGTTGATGAAACATTTTTTTTCACCAGTCTTTTATTTCTTTTTCCTAATAATTATCAAACAAATGTCAATTATTCGCTTCTTCTGGACTGGTGATTTGTCGTAGGTTTCCCTTGATGTTTTCTTTCTCACATTGGAAATACTTAACCAAATTACATGAAACTTAATTTAATGATCTTCTTTACAAGTCAATTTTTATGAACTAATCAATAAACATATGCATAAAATCAACAAAAGAACAGTTGGTAATCTCTTAATTTTTCAGTTTGTTCTATAAATTAAAACTGCTACTCTAAAATTAACGAATCTCTCAGGGCAGAAAACAGCATTAGATTTCGTAAAATAAAAATAATTTTAGTATTTTGAAAAATGATATTATGATAAAGATGTTTAGTTTCTATAAGCTAAAGTAATTAAACAACACCAAGTTAATTCAAAAAAGATTAAAGTTTAAAAATATGTGTTTTAGATTGATTCATCTCTATCTTTAAATTATGCTGATTTAAAGCTGTCAATCGCTGTTGCTAATATACAAAAGATGTAATCTTTATTTGATAATTTACATTGGTGATTTCATTTTCAGCAGTTTCATTCTGTTATTGTATACAAATTATAATATTTCATGACTATTTTTATTTTTCTGTAGGATTAAAGGTTTTCTGTGGGATTAAAGGTAATGCTAATATGTTTAGTTTTAGCCTGTAGGATTAAAGGTAATGCTAATATGTTTAGGTTTGTTCTGTGGGATTAAAGGTAATGCTAGCATGTTTAGTTTGAGTACAAAACTAAACATATTAGCATTACCTTTAATCCTACAGGCTAAAACTAAACATATTAGCATTACCTTTAATCCTACAGGCTAAAACTAAACATATTAGCATTACCTTTAATCCTACAGGCTAAAACTAAACATCTTAGCATTACCTTTAATCCTACAGATGGAAACTAAACATATTAACACGTTGACTGCCGACTACGAGTATACTCATAATGCCGAACGTACCAGATTCTGCCACTACGAGTATATCGTAGAAAATATTATGCTATTATATAGTAAACAGAATAATGCTGGTATCACAGATAATGCCTCAAACAATCTGCTGCAGTTGGAGGAACATAATTCTATGTAATAATCATTATTAAATATGTATTGTTTCATTATTTGCGCTACTGAAATTCACTAAGGTGCGCAAACACAATATCTTCACAAAGCTCACTTCAACACAACTAATGAAAATAAATGATTATAACTGAAACAATGTTATTCTACATGATCCATGGTATTGTTTGATCAGGTCTGAATCATAATCAGTTGATAATCAATAAACATTTTCAAAATATATTATTTTATTCTTTCAATGTTACAGGAACTAATACGTTCTCACATCACAACCAAATAACAAAAAAAAGTAATTTCTGGTAAATGATTACAAATGTCTGTCTGTCTCCTTGTTTATCTGTTCATTATTGAGGCACATGGTATTGCTTGAAGCAATTCTCTACACAGAGGGCTGGTTTTTTAGGGCAGACATCACAATGTATATTGGCTTTCTCGTCTCCTCCCAGTCTTTGTGCAGACACGACATGGTTTGATTGGCTTCTCTTTCTTTTCTGTGGGTGGCAAACATGAGGTAGTGAAATTATTCATCAATTATTCATGGAGTTGCTTGTCAACCCTGGCCTTGAAGATCCACCATGTTATTTCCTATGGAGTTGCATGTCGACCCTGGCCTTGAAGATCCACCATGTTATTTTCTAGCAGATGAATTGTTACATGTTCACGAAACTTCAAGAGTTTCATTTGCTGTCCCTTATTTTCATTGTGCATTGGGCGTTCAGAATAAATATTTCAATGATGTGAAGGGCAATCTTTTTACACCATCATATGGTCTTTTGTAGAGCTGAGTAACTACGACAACATTTGGTCATATCTGTCTATCCCTGACATGCCACTGTTGTAGTCGCGGACGATATTTGGTTTCTTCAAAATTAAGTTATTTTGATTTGCAACATCAACTATCTCCACCCTGTGCATGTTGCTAATGGTGAGCACATCCCATTTACAAACTATCACTGATTCTGACCACTTCCATTCATGTTCCCCCTTCTTCAACTTTTTCCTGACCACATTTATTGGATTTTCTTTACGATTAAACCAGAGTGTTCCACATACATAGGTTGACTGCTCAGTCAGTTTTTTTCACCAGACCCACAGAACTGTAATAATTATCTGTGTATAAAACATGACCTTTGTCCAGGTTATCAGCCATCAGGTTAAGTACAACAGCTGTAGCTTTTCCAAAACTGGTATCTTCATCAAAGGAAACTCCAGAGTATAAACAGATTTTCAGCACCAGACCACATGATTCACATATTTCATAGAGTTTGATTCCATATCTATGGTGTTTATTTTTGATATGTTGTCAAAACAAGAGCCTGCCACGCCAGAGTACGATGCACAAATCTTTTTCTGGATAGTAAATGTGGACCATTTCATTACTTATATCTTATACAAACGATCATCTTGGGGTTGGGAATTGTCTGCGAAATGCCAAAAACGTAAGACCGTTTGAAAGCAGTTGCAGCTCATAACAACACTGTAAAGTGATGTCTCGTACAAAATATCAGTACTCCAATAGTGCTCCAAGGTAGGTTGGCTGTTTGGACCCATGTGAATCAACAAGGCTAGAAACTTTTTCATTGCTGTTGTATCAGTGTCCTTCCAGTATTTTAGTCAAGATTCTCTTCGCTATGGTCATTGTTTGGTTATTTTGGCTGCTGCATATCAGTTTGTTTCTGTGACCATAATATCCAGTACTTGTGGAGTCAGGAATAGGTCAAAATAATCACCAGCTGAATTCCATACTTTTCATTGAAAGTGAAATTAGGTGATCTTGTGCAACATTTGACCAATTATGCAATGAGACAGTAGGGTTCACATTTACAACAGTTCTGCTTGGTGTTGGAGCAACGGCTGCTCTTCTATCATGAACTGGTCTAGCAGACCCATGTCCACCACATCGTCGTTGCTCCACGAGTTTGTAGTCATTTGGTGCAGACCAGACGAACTCTAGGTTTCCACAAAACCGCCAGTACTCCACTGTGGTCACTTAATGAACGAGTCTGATGAAACCCTTGGGTCACCATTATCGCTAGACTGGTTATCACTGCTATCTTTGGTTTTTCATTTCGACCTGAAAATCGCTGTCATATGAGGGCATTTCTGCAGTCCATCATCAGACTCCATGTCTTGATCATAACTGTCATCATTATCAGTTTCTTTTAGAAGCTTTGCAACTGATCTGAATTCACACGTGCCATTTTAAAGGGTAATGACAGTAGCAACAAAACACACACATGGTACACAGCACATGATCACCAATTGCAGAAACTTAGTACCAAAGTCAATTCAGCACTAAAAATAGTGCTACAAGATAACTTATATCTGACATACAGAATTGAAAATCTTGTCCCGCCATCAGCTACAAGTTTTTCATAACATGGTAATTCCCCACCAGTGTAATAGAAATTAACTTATAATTACTCATTAAAGGGTAAAATGTGAGAATAAAACATATTTATGTGTACTTAACTTGGCAAATGGAATGGATGTATACTATATGAGTCGGCAGTCAACGTTTTAACATCACCTTTAATCCCACAGATAAAACTAAACATATTACCTTTAATCCCACAGATCAAAACTAAACATATTACTTTTAATCCCACATATTACCTTTAATCCTACAGACCAAAATAAACATATTACCTTTAATCACACAGATCAAAACTAAA
>NW_013667264.1:14827-24044 GCF_000517525.1 Limulus polyphemus | reverse complement strand
CATATTACCTTTAATCCTACAGACCAAAACTAAACATATTACCTTTAATCCTACAGATCAAAACTAAACATATTACCTTTAATCCTACAGATAAAAACTAAACATATGTGAAGAGAATTATATGGGAAAATCATTAATCTATGAGCATAATAAACATATATATTTCAACTCCATTTCATAATTAAGCATGTTACTGAAGAAGGTAATGTTGCTGTAATAGTAACAGATGAGTATGGGGGGAGAAACAAGTTAGTTTTCCAAAGGAAAAATTATTAGCAACAAACATGAATTACTCAAAGCAAATTTAGTGTACAGTTTGTTACTTATGATTAATGTTCAAAAAAAGACTTATTTACTTATTCATGATTTCTACGTGGTCTACAAAACACAAGTTTATCTATGAGAAAACATTAGGTGTTGTTCCTTATGCAGCTCTATTTAAGATATTAATAGAAGACGATGCCAAAAACCTTCTGCAAATATGAAAATGGCTAATAGAATCTTCTAAAAAAACTTGGTGAATCTTGTGATTTTATGTTCTTGGCATTGTTTATTAAAAAATCTATTTGCCTGAACTAATGCTATACGTACTTCTTCAGTAAATACCACAGAATTGGCCTCAGCCTCAGCTATCAGTTTCTGTAACATAGAGGCAGCATGTCCAGACTGTAGTCGGGTCATTGGGCTGGGAGTGGCAGCTTGAGAAATGGAAGATGATCCAGCTATCATGTTTTTCGATTTCTGTGGGAAAAGAAATTGTATTCAATTACTAGAAGTTTGATCTAGAGAACATATTTATGTGATAAAAAACAACAAATACCAAATTCTGGCTAGTGACTGTTACTTAGGAAAACAAACAAACAAAAAGGACCTGAAAAGTTAGGGCATAACATAATGAACAATCACAATTGTTACTTTTAAGAATAAAGAGACCGAAAACATATGTATTTTCCATTAAAAAAACAAATTAATACATTTATTTTTGGAGCAATATAATATTGCTTAAAAAATACACTGTAAAATTAATTCATTCTCAAGCTAAAACAGTTCCTCATTATTACACAATATTTATAAAGTTGGTTCTTTAATAACATGAAGACACTGATACTTAATATCATAAGTAATAATTATCATACTTACAAGCTAAATATGATCCCCAATTCGTAGATGACTTAACCTTAACCAAAGGTAATACCAAAATACGATATTTTAAAAGTAATTATAACCTGCTGATATAAAAAATTTTCCTGAGGAAAATGTGAAGAAAGAATTATTAAAGACTGCTCAAATACAACATATATAGAAATTTAAAGCACATGGACACTAAGCAAGACTACTGAGAAAGAGCTAGTAAAAAAGAAAATTGCTCTTTTTGTTTTAACACAATTAAAGATTTTTTTGAGATTTCTTCTAAATAAAGAATGAGATATTTTTGAAAAATTAAAATACTTAAATTAGTACGAACATTTTCTTACCACTGGAGTTGCCTGTGACTCGAGTTTGAAGCATTTCAGTGCCTCAGTTGAAAGATTTCTTTTCAGAAGAGTTGCTTTGATGTACGAGTCAAATAGAAAGAACACCACGTCACGATTATGCTTGGTCCATGCTCCTTTTAAACCATGAACTACAAGGCGATGTGTTGGTGTGTCTTCCATATCCTGGTAGTGAAAAGAATATAGGTTCCCTGCTACCATGTTCTAGTTACGATAATATTTACAAATCTCGACATAATTATGATCAGATTGACAATGGGTGTATTTGTCTAGGATGACATTAATACAAGGACATCTTTATGAAGTTAAGGTAGTTCACCAGAAATTCCTCCGATTATTGTTCTGTTTAAAGATCATCTAAAGAACATTTTTCATCTAAAACTAGGATAACGATTACATAAGTGTATCTCCCACATCCTTTATGAAGACAAAAGAGAAAAGTTTTTGTGAGGAGAGGAAATCCACAATGTACTTTAAATAGGTAATACACTCATAAGCTGTCCCTCTGGATTTTATTTATCTCTCATATTTGTGTTATAAGATGAACCAATATACAAGTTACAAGTGAATTATTATTAAAATATCCTTGCATTCAATACCACCCTGAAAGTGAATAATATTACATCATTCATGCTCAGCAAGGTTCTGATTTAAGCAAAAAATGACTTCCATTCTTTTTTTTCTCTGTGTAAAAAAACATTTCATTATTAATGACCCAACAAGCAAAAAAGGGTCAAGGGTCACAGTTTCCTTCAATTACTATATTTCAACAAACTTTAATTGAAAATGGTTCCCACCATTTTTACAATAATTCACCAGTGCATCACAAACTTTAAATGAAAATAGCTTCCAATAATTGAAAAGGATAAAGTATCATGTTAAAACTAAGTTTTATCAGAAAACCTTCAGCATAAAATAGTAGGAACAGAATCATTAACTAATCACACATTAAACCAACGAATTTAATAGTATCACACACCTCTCATCCTAATATGTCTTCAGGTGGATTAAATTTATGCTAACAATGTTCAAGAAAAGGAAAGAAATGCCAATGAATTAAACCCATTGACACGGTATCTTATATGAAACAATAAACTAACATTATTATTATAATTTTAAAGTAGAAAAAAGTTGGAATTCAGATTAAAGATAAAACTGATGCTTACTGAATTAATCAAGCATTATTTTCACAATATTCAAAGTGATTTTATTTGCTTGTTTGTTTTAGAGAAAAGCCATATTGGGCTATTTGCTGTTTCCACTGCAAAGAGTTAAACCCCAGATTTTAGGGTTGTAAGTCCGTGGACATACCACTGTCCCACCAGGGGATTCCAAGTTAGTCATAGGCTAAAGAGGTTCTTCCAAATTAGAAAAAAACAAACTAAGAAACAACTGATCATGGCAACAATGCCTTCCTGAAAAACAGATGTTTGAAAAAGTTTGATCATTTACATAGTGCTGTAGTAATAATAATAAAAGACATTCTATAATAACAAAATTATTGTAAAAAACAGCTCCAAACAATTTTGATTCATGATTACAAATATAGGAAAATTATCTTCAGCTCATAAGTTAATATTTAACATATGTTTAAATAACCATAAGAAATACAAAAACATATAAAATAAACATTTCTATGTGTGGTAAACTCAACATTTCAACTTCATTTACAAATTAACTATCAATTTATCAGGAGGTTCCTATTCAAATGCTTTACAAACTTCCAATGAAGAGAAACCCAATACATTTATAATGTTAAAAACTGTCCTCTATTTGTTCATACAAGGTGTTGTTGAACAAGAAATGTGAATTCTCAGTGGTAAGATCCAGCATGGTCTTAATTTGATTTTTGACCCATTCTTTCCACTATAGGCACACCTAGTTACAAACTTGCTAAATTCCTTGTACCTATACTTCAGCCACTCACTACTAATGAATATACTATCCCAGATTCCTTTCACTTTGAACGTGAACTAAGTCAACTACCCCCCTCAGATAATCTCTTCATGGCGAGCTTTGATGTTACCTCCCTCTTTACATATATTCCCTTAAATGAAACTATTAACATATGCATATCTGAGCTTTCACGTAATAACTAACATTCCTCTAAATGGCTTTTCTTTTACTAATGAAAAATATGATTTACTGTCATATTATAACCACCCCCCCATGGCTGAAATGGCGATCATGTTTGGTGATGGGATTCAAACTCGTAACTCACAAATTGCGAGTTGAGTGCCCTAATCACCAGGCCATGCCAGAACTTACTCTAAAGTAATAAGCCTTCATATACAGACTATCTACTCACCTGTTCTGTTAACAGATCTTTGATAGAAGCTTCTCTCCCATAGGAAACCCTTAGATTGAAATAGATATACAGTTTAAAACTAATAAATGGTATTTAAAATGGTTCACATTACAGCTTAAAAATATCTATTTTAAGTAAATAGCTTTATACTAACAAACGTTATATATTCAAAATAGTTTAGTTTGTTTTTTTGGTTTTGTTTGTAATTAAGCACAAAGCTACACAATGGGCTATCTGTGCTCTGCCCACCACAGGTATCGAAACCTGGATTCTAGCGTTGTAAGTCCGCAGACATACCGCTGTGCCAATGGGGATCAAATAGTTTAAGTAAAAAAGCAGTTCATGTAAAAAGCTTTGTAGTAATAAACATTTAATAAAAGCAGTTTAATAAAAAAGCTATTAACCTAAATAGATTTGTAGTAATAAACAAGATTTATTAAGAATAGTTTAAGTAATGGTTTCTTCGATCTAATGAGAATTGCAAATCCTACATAATCAAAACAACTGGAGAGACTTTTCTAGTGGTTAACATCATTATCTTAAGATAATAAGATTTTAAATTTAAAACAAAGAATGTATTTGCTCTTTAATGCATGCAATCTTTCAGTGAATAAGTACTGAAAAACAAAGTTTCAAAGTTTAAAAGTTGTTTGTAGACGGAAAATATTTAACATCATAACCAATTCTTTTCAAAGAACAGGAATTTATCACAAATCCAAAATTTAATATTTCATACAAACGTTAATAACTAACCTTGTCACGCTCAGGAAATAATTCCTGTCCACAGGTCCTCTGAATGATTTGTTTGCCTACAGAACATAAAGATATATTTCATCCTTAGCCCATTAACTGCTGATGATGGATATTTCCATCACTGAAGTTCAATGGCTCAGCTGCGAATGACGGAAATATCCGTCAGTCACACACACATATATAACTATAACTCTATGCGAATGATGAAAATTGCCATTTTATTGTGATTGATGGCAACTCAGTTTTATTTGTGAGTCAGAAAACGGCAACTGAGCTGCTCCTGCCGCAGTTAATCAAAAAAAAAACAGCTAATTCAGATATTATTTACATATCCATTAAAAGTAACAGAATAATTTCATCAAATTATTGCAGAAGCATCTGTACAAAACAAATTAGAATAGTAAGGAAAGAAAACTGAGAAAAATTAACTATATTATAAGAAAGTTGTTAATTAATGTATTAAAATACTAAAAAGTAAAATAGGATATAAAATACTGGCTACTGAGATATAATGATTAAAAAAAACGTTTGATGTAAATATTTAAGATTTTCCTTTTTAAGTCATAATTAACATGGGCAAAGTTTTCTAGTAAAATTAGGAACAAAAATTTCAAAAGAAAGAAAAGTGAGTGAAAATTTCCAACTGTAATACATAACTTTTTCATGTAACTTTTAGAATAACAAGTATAAAGTTTTCATTAACATCAGCTTACATCAATTTCTTGATCATCCATTGAGCCATGATACAGCCAGATTTCACTATCTCGTAGTTCACAATTCATGTAGGCTATTCTCCAGTCAGCTCGTGTCCTTAAACATAAGATAATGACAGAGTGCTTACCTTACTTATGACCAATTTCATTCTTGTATAGGTTTTAGTTTTTGTGTGAATTATGTACGATTAGTTTCACTAATTGTATTGTTATTTTAACGTTTTGTTCTAGTTTAGTTTTTGATCATAAGTTCTCGATAATAATCCCCCAGACACACACTTTCTTATATATTCTGCATTTATATTTAATTAACCTCTACTACACATATTTACCTCATAATCAAACTAACAAGGAAAACAAGCTCAAGGGGAGACTGGAAATTTGCATATCATTGGACTTGAGAAAAGAAAATGACAGGTCTTTGGAAGAACACAAACAGCACAAACTATGAAAAAGCTAGAAGAAGCAAGTGGAGAAGACTGGAGTACATACAACAGTGAGAACAAACTTGTGGTCTTTATTAGAAAAATACTAACAAATAGAAGAATCAAGGCTAAAGAGATACAGATTAAATGCTATCAGGAAAGATGGTAGGAACTTTTTTTTAAAGAGAATCTTTTATTTGTAAATACAAAAAAAAAGAAGATAATACTGAGAAAGTCAGGTTGAGAGAAACTAAAAAAAAAAGACAAAAACCAGTAAAGTTCAACAACCCAGAAAATAAAAAGAAAAGAATAAAAAAAAGATGTGTTTTAAACAGATAAACCTAAGAAATGTATGTTGATTAGTGTTGGCTAGTTTCAGTGGTGCCCTCAGGAAGGGTCATGAGGGGGCATTTGCCCACCTTACATTTCACAAAATTGCATTATGATGTTAACATAACATTGTAGTTAAAGTAAATATTTTTAGTAATTTTTATTAAAATTGTAAGTTTGTGTTTATGTTTAATCACACATAACATTATTCTTTTAGTCTGTTTGTTAAGCATAAGGCTACACAATGAGCTATCTGTGCTCTGCCCACCATGAGCATTGAAACCACCACCATGACATACCACCATGCCATTGGGGGCCTTTTAGTCTGTTGAGTTGCACTGTAAAAGCTGATCCCCTACATACATGTTTTGCACCCCCTTGAAAATATTTCTGTGAGCACCCATGGCTAGTTTTTTTTTAAAAGTGGATAACATTATTCTTTTAGTTTGTTTGTTTGTTAAGCACAAAGCTACACAATGGGCTGTCTGTGCTCTGCCCACCACAAATATCAAAAATCGGTTTCTAGCATTGTAAGTCTGCAGACATGCCACTGTGATACTGAGGGGTGCTTTATTAACAATAAAATTATCAGTTTATGAAAGGAGATTAACTGGGGGTGGGTCATTTACTTCACATATTTGAATATGTATTTGTGCTGATTCCTTGAACTGGAAACAATTCTGGGGATAGTGCTACTAATACAATACTCTAAGTTCCTTTTCACCGTCAGCTTTCAAAACACATTTTTAGTTCAATAAGAAAGTTTATTTTTAATACCATTTTAACATCTTAATAAATTTTAATTTTTCAAGAAACTGATATAACTACAATTTTCTAAAGTTTTAAAGGATGTGAAATACATTCTACATCTAATCCAAAATCCACTATATTACATATTATCAAAGCATAAATATACACGGAATAGTGAAATAGATACCAACCTGTGTTTAAGGCCATCCACCAGGGGTGTAAGTGCTAGTGTGTGTTCAGAACTTAGTGACAAACGACCACCAAGAAGTTCAAAGCCTCTCTGCTTTGTGAAGGACATCCAATAACAAACCTGGAACTTGTGAAAGTTGACAGACAAGCGAATGTTCCGATAATGACGGCTCAGAGGTACTTTTCTGGGTTTAATATTATTGAACAATATTCCTCGGCGGGTCAGTTTTGGAACACCTGAAAGAATCACCTTCAAGAGAAGAAAGTAATTTGAATCTAAGAACCTGCTATGTGCAAAAAGTCTGGGAAAAATATAAAAATGTTAAAAGTTTAAATATAGCACACTATAAACTGAAAAAAACAAAAACAGAAGGCATAGAAATAGTTTAATAGAGAAAAAGATACAAGTTAGATAAAACAAGGCTTTGAAGACATATTGAAATGATAATATTCAGAGGTAATGCTCAATTGTAAAATAAAAAATGTTTTTTTTTCAACATTTAAAAGTCATCTTAAAAATTATATAAAATAGTTAAGGTATAAATTAAAAACCAACTGAATCTAATTTGATGTTACTATGACTTATCAGTATGTTTGTTTGTTTGTTTTAGAGCAAAGCCACATCGGGTTATCTGCTGTGTCCACCACAAGGAATCAAATCTAGGATTTTAGTATTGTAAGTCCGTAAACTTACTGATGTCCCCCCGGGGGAATTCTCAGTATATGGAAACAATTTTAATTTAAAAAAAGTTTTGGGTATAATTTTAACAAATACTATCCTATTAAAACCAATTAATTAATTCAGAAGAATGGTTTTCAAAATTATTATGAGAGTTTTAAAACCAAGTATTAAATACAGAAAGTAGTTAAGACCTTTTCACATATGACAGTTAGACAGATTAATAATTATCAATTCATAAAGAAAAATAAAATTTATGAAACAGCAAGTATAAAGTTATGTAATGAGTGAATGAGTTCTAAATATTATTCAAATGTACTTAAGAAAAACTAAATAGTTTACCTTTAAATAAATAGTTATTAAAAGTACTGAAAAAAAAAAGTTACCTTGAGGTTTTCTAACCAACGAAGTGTGCTGCTGTACAGTAACATTGTCGGAATATCGGAAGAAGTTTCCAAAGCTACAGGCTTTGTTTCTATTGAAAGTGACATATTCAACTGTTGCGAGCGAAAAGCTCGGTACGAGTCATGAACCTGCAGGTACAATCAGGGACTTTACAACAGAGAAAATATGCAGCTAATTTTAACAAACGAATAACTGGAAAAAAGTTGATATCTATTTTGTTTTAACAACTTATATTACAGAACGAAGAATGGTTTAAATGGTTCTCATCTAATGTATTCAAGTATCTATAAAATGCCAGAAAAATCTTGTATCTACTAGTTAAGTCACTTGTCTGGCAATGAAGTAATCTGATATTTCAAAATAAAAATGTCATACCAAAGTTAGAAGGCATATTTGAAGTTTAGAACCTACCTGGTTACTAGAGTATTCTGGAATTTTATCAGGAGCACAGGGCATCACCACATGATGATCATTAGGATTAGCCAAACACATCCAGTCCAACTTCAAACTAAATATAAAATATAACTTCAAATAAAAAAGTTAATATTATCAAAGATCTGAGTTTAAGAACACTATAATAACTCACTTTTCTGTTACTGTTATTCTTTTTCTACTAATACTGGCTGTAGGAATAAAACATATACACTTTCTTAAAAATATCTTTTATTATGTTACCTACCAATTATCCAGTGTTTATGTATTAGTAAATAAAGTATACTCTAACAGCAACTTTTACAGTTCTGATTTTAATAATTACAAAGTTTCTACACATAGTACTGAGTGATCATTAGATAAGTTATATTCAAAAAGGCAGGTGAATTCCACAGAACAATACAGAATATAATATTAATAACAAAACTGTTTGTTCAAGAATATTTCACTTAAAAATTTATATCATGTGAGTATAATACTGAACACTGCTTATTCAGGAACGTTTCTTCTAGCATCTCATTACCTATATGAAAAATTCTACACATAATAATTACCAAATAAATCCACTACTCGTTAAAATGTTTCTTCCACTATCTTATATAAAATCATTTAACAACTTCTAATTATTGGCTGATGCTGACCAGCTTTGAGGCATTCCGTTATAAGTTTGTTTGTTTTTTGAATTTTGCACAAAGCTATACGAGGGCTATCTGCACTAGCCATCCCTAATTTAGCAGTGT
>NW_013667264.1:6911-14330 GCF_000517525.1 Limulus polyphemus | reverse complement strand
ATTGACTGTCACATTATAATGCTCCCACGGCTGAAAGGGCGAGCATGTTTGATGGGACGGGGACTCACAGATTGCGAGTCGAGTTCCCTAACCACCAGGCCATGCCAGTCCTCCCGTTATAAAACAACTTACCTAAACTTCAAATTTGGAATGTGTAGCAGTCTGCAGTCATCATACTTGGAAGCTGTATGGACGTATATATCCAGGTCTCCCTGCATCATGATCTTTGCTGAAACATATATATGTTTATTTTTCAGTGATTTTTATTTCTTAGACTTCTGCATCTATTTTAAGCCTAATATAAATATTATGCAGTGGAACAATTCAAACGCTTTTTTTTCTCTGTCTATATCCAATTAATATTAACTGTATTAAAAACTGTGTGTGATGAAAAAATAGAAAAGCTCAAACACTCAAAATACAAGAGGATAAAAGTTAATATATAAACAAAAAATTAAACCAAAATAAACTTCCTCACACAAAATGATATGAAGTTCGATATGGTCGCTATCCTAGTAGAACTGATAAAAAAAACTTAACTAAAATTCAAAGTTCTCATTTGTGTTCTGAGTGGATTTGGTTACTTAATATGTGTAAATATGTTTCTTTTTTTCATGCTAAAAGTAACTATTACTGCAGCTGCTCATTAAATTATATGTTTAACACTTTGTCTTTTGAATCAGTTTTGATAACGTTTGTCAGTGAATAGTTTGCATTTTTATTCATCAACCATACTTTCAATCTTTCTGGTGTTTAAATGAAAGTCACTAAAAGTGAAAATGGTGTGATTCATATGTTACCAAGAACCATGTAGTCAACAAAATTATTAACCGACAAGCAGTATGGTACGTAAACAGTTTCAAAAAATGAGGTATTTGTGTAACAATTTTCTCTTCTCTCAAAATACATAATATGGAAACAATGACACATTTTCTATTTCAGCTACACATAAGTAAGAAATTAAATTGGATACGGTAAATTCATCTTATACTTTGCTAATTCCAACTGGTCTCGTTTTTTCACAACTTTTGAAATTGTGGTGAGTTCCGTAATAATCTATTCATATGAAAACTTCAAAGATATTTAAACAGGTAATTCATAAAATATGTATGTGCAGTATTTGTTTTAAGATTAAACACTTATGAACAAAGACCATTATTTTTGTTTTGTAATAAGAGATATAACATGAAATAGATAAAAATATTATGTACATGTTATTTTCACATTGCACACCTTTTTCGAAACACGTGAGCCATTACTGTGTCAATCCTGAAGTTCCAAGCTAATTAAACAAACAATCTCACCATTTGTCCAATCAATAATAACGTCAGACCACGTCATCTCCATCTGTTCCATCATGTTGTATGGGTCCAATGAGGCATGCATCAATAGGGTAAGATGCTGGATGGACATAGTTAGACGTCCGTGTAAAAGAAGTCTAACTTTGTCCCACCAGGGAAGACTGAGGCTGGGGTCAGCTGAAGGTTTACTAATATTCTCCATGGACAAGTTGACCTGAGCCATGATTGGGTCCCAGCAAGGACCATATGCACTACAGAATGACTCAATGTCTAGAGACAGAAAATAAAGATTGCAATTTATTTTACCTGAATTTAAAGTACTTTGAATATTTGAGATTCATACTGGGCTTGTCATGTTGATTACGGTAGCATATACTCTTTACATATTGTTATCGAGGCCTGAATTTAAAGTACTTTGAATATTTGAGATTCATACTAGGCTTGTCATGTTGATTACTGTAGCATATACTCTTTACATATTGTTATCGAGGCCTGAATTTAAAGTACTTTGAATATTTGAGATTCATACTAGGCTTGTCATGTTGATTACGGTAGCATATACTCTTTACATATTGTTATCGAGGCCTGAATTTAAAGTACTTTGAATATTTGAGATTCATACTAGGCTTGTCATGTTGATTACTGTAGCATATACTCTTTACATATTGTTATCGAGGCCTGAATTTAAAGTACTTTGAATATTTGAGATTCATACTAGGCTTGTCATGTTGATTACAGTAGCATATACTCTTTACATATTGTTATCGAGGATTTGTTATTTTTATCAGAAAAAAACATCTTCATACTATACTTTTTGTACGCAAATATATTGAAATAGCTACAGAAACATATTCTGGCACATGTTGTGTAGCATTACCACCATGGCTAATTTACATATTATAAAAATAGAGAAATACAAAAGAAATGTCTTATGTTCCTGATAATTTCTATAAACATGATTGTATGCTCCTGAAAATGGGTCCAGAGTTTGATGTGATGTGAAGAATTAGTTTGAACTAAGGAGAATTAATTCAAAATAAATTGTGATATTTTTTGACATTTAAAGGGTATATGCTACCTTGAGATTCCAAAACTACTTTTCCATAAATAATATAAAAAAAAGCAAGAGTTTAGATTCTAGTTCAGCTCCTTACACAAACTTCATAAACACAATGAAATTCTACCCTGTGTACTTGCCAACCTTATTCTAACTACACATACACTGATAATTTTTCATACACCTGGATGACAGTTTATACATGAAAAAGTTTATATTAACACCAGTTAACATCTTACCGTGCAAGGTTAATGCAAGATATAATTAACATAACATTCCTCAATAGAAAAATCCACATAATCCTGTAAAACATTATTTCTGGTAATCAACACAAGTAAAATTTACACACCCACACATCGAAAAATACATATACATTTGTAAAACAAAATACACACCAGTTATACATGTAATAATTGGTAAATATGTTGAAGGAAAAGGTTAAATGGGAAACAAGAAATAACTTGCAAAAACAAATTTAGTCAGTGAGACAAAATATTCAGTTAATAGACAAGATAAACATTAAATAAAAATGCTTGTGTTTTAACTTTTCAAGAAACATATTTTTCCTTCTTCAGGTATATAAAGAATTTTTTTTTATTGACATTTTAACTTCTAGGCGACATATCCAAACACTATTGCACAAGACATTTATTATAGATCAAATATATAAACTATTAAAAAAAACATTAATGCTATAATAATAATAAGGAAGTTTAAAGTGCAGAAATAAAATTGTGGTAGAAGTCTGAGAACAGTAAACATTTGTATTATAACTAGTAACTGTCTGTAAACACTCACCGCAGTTTAACTCATGGTAAAATTTTAGAGAAGGCATACTTCTTTCTACTGTCATGTCTCTCCAGGGTTCTCCTACTTGTATTACAGTTGTTCTCTTAGCTGTAGAAACACAAGCAGGAAATAATGTATAAACATGGAATTGTTAAATTAGTTCCAGCTACTAACAACTATTCAGAAAAGTCACAATTGTTTATAAATTACAGACAAAACCATCTCAACCCAAATCGTCATTAAGTGATGTAGATCAACATTAAAATCTGGAAGAGTATTTAACTTCTGGTACAACGAGGTAAAACAGAAATTCTTATATATATAAAGTCTTATATGAATAAAACAGGATGTATTTTCACCACTAGCTCTCAAAACACAGATTTACAAAAACACATCGCCTGGTGGTTAGGGTGCTTGACTCACAATCTGAGGGTTGTGAGTTTGAATCCATGTCACTGAACATGCTCGCCCTTTCAGCCTTGGGAACGTTATAATGTGATGGTCAATCCCATTATTCATTGGTAAAAGAGAAAGAGTAGTCCAAGAGTTGGTGGTGTTGACTAGCTGTCTTCCCTCTAGTTTATACCTGCTAAATTATGGAGAGCTAGTGCAGATAGCCCTCATGTAGCTTTGTACAAAATTAAAAAAACCAAAACCAACATAAAGATATCATCATCATCATCAGAGACCAGACTTTCTGGTGGTTTTTCCCTTCTTAAATTCAGTTCTTAATAAATTGTCAAATGTATTTTGAATACTGAAACTTGTAAGAAACTATAAATAGCTACACACACACTAGAGTATATAGGGAAACCACATGTACTTACAGATAAAGTTATTTTTAAATACAAAAGAAAGTTAACAGGATCATTCTACTGCTAAAGTGTGATATCATGCAGCACTATTTTAAGTATCAACCCAACACTATGATCTTCAGCGAGCTGTATTTAACTAATTTTAACTATCAATCGAAGATCGTAAAACACAATAGTAAGCATTAACTTATCTCTAATACTAAGCACAACTGGTAACGTTTATAATTTAATACCTGGATGAATATAAATATTCTGTTTGTTGCATGATTTTCTTCAAGCAGCATAGTTCACGATGGAATACAAACATGTTTAATGAAGAGAACCATTTTTTTGTTTTTGATTTTAAATTAATATTTTCTTTACCTTGTTTATATTCTTGCCATTGATTTATTATTAGTTTTTGTTGTTGATAACAAGACTGCATATCAAACAGTACATTAGAACACATTGTTATCATTACAAATTAAATCACCTGTCATAATTTAAGGTTGAGCTTGGGTTAAGTATGGTGTCTACCTCTTGTTAAAGCCATAAGGTGAAACTTTTGAGAAATAAAGAATTTTTCACTGGATACCAGTTGTTGCATGGGTAAACATATTTCTTATACAAAATGAAGTACACAAAGATATTTTGTATATAGCTACTGTTACATAAATAGAAAATATCTATAAGATTTTGAAATCAACAACACAGACTTCAGTACAGTTTTGTAGCTTAATTTTTACACTTCTAACTAGATTTGTTTGTATCTTGTGGACTGTATGAGGGTTGATTTGTTTATATCTTGTAGACTGTATGAGGGTTGATTTATTTATATCTTGTGGACTGTATGAGGGTTAATCTGTTTATATCTTGTGGACTGTATGAGGGTTAATCTGCTTATATCTTGTGGACTGTATGAGGGTTAATCTGTTTATATCTTGTGGACTGTATGAGGGTTAATTTGTTTATATCTTGTGGACCATATGAGATTTGGTTTGTTTATATCTTGTGGACCATATGAGATTTGGTTTGTTTATATCTTGTGGACTGTATGAAGGTTGATTTGTTTTTATCTTGTGGACTGTATGAAGGTTGATTTGTTTTTATATTGCGGACTGTATGAGGGTTGATTTGTTTTTATCTTATGGACCATATGAGATTTGGGTTTCTTTATATCTTGTGGACTGTATGAGGGTTAATCTGTTTATATCTTGTGGACTGTATGAGGATTAATCTGTTTATATCTTGTGGACTGTATGAGGGTTATTCTGTTTATATCTTGTGGACTGTATGAGGGTTATTTTGTTTTTATCTTGTGGACTGTATGAGGGTTGATTTGTTTATATCTTGTGGACTGTATGAGGGTTGATTTGTTTTTATCTTATGGATCATATGAGATTTGGTTTCTTTATATCTTGTGGACTGTATGATGGTTAATCTGTTTATATCTTGTGCACTGTATGAGGGTTATTCTATTTATATCTTGTGGACTGTATGAGGGTTGATTTGTTTTTATCTTGTGGACTGTATGAGGGTTAATCTGTTTATATCTTGTGGACTGTAAGAAGGTTGATTTGTTTATATCTTGTGGACTGTATGAGGGTTAATCTGTTTATATCTTGTGGACTGTATGAGGGTTAATCCGTTTATATCTAATAGACTGCATGAGATTTCATCTGTCTATATTTTATGGACAAGTTTGGACTTTATTTTTATGTATCAGCTTGGTGACAATATGTCTCAGTTTAACCAGGACAGCCTCAGTGTCCCAAATGGATCTTTTGAGATTTAACAAATGCCCCAGTTTTAACTTACCTTTTTTTTTTGCTAGATGACTATATCTGCCTAAAATTTCAAGTTTTTAAAGAAAACTAGTAATCTACTTTTTGGCTATTATTGTAGTGACTAGAGAAAAAAAACAGAAAAATGTAAACAACATTAATGCACCTTACTGACCTGATGCTGTGACATCATCAGTCACATGATCAGTGAGGGATGTGATGTTGTAGACTTTGCCACCATTAGGCTTAGACTGAGTTTGTATGTCATAATGGTTAACTGTGTCCCTGACATTTAAGGTTGTCTTGTGTATGAGGTTTGGTTTGTTTATATCTCACAGACTGTATGAGGTTTGGTTTACTTATATTTTCATGGACTGTATGAGGCTTAACTACCTGTTGCTTTGAAGCTGACAATCACAGCAACTGTTTTCAGGTTCTTTTTCAATCTCTTAAAATTTTAATATGATTCATAAAATGGAAGAGTTTTCTTATATGGATAGATGAAGTTTCTCTTGAGAAAAGAAAGATGAGATTATTCAGAAGATCAAGTTAAGGGCCTTTAAATTCTTTGTGCTGAATTATGAAGAAAATAAGACAAGAAGACAAAATTATCAGATTTGGAAAAAAGAGGCTAGGCTTTAGTTAAGACAGTTTTATTTTTCTAATAGGGTGAGTGGCTTATGGAATGAGTTGCTGTTGGCAGTAATGGAAGATGGCACCTTACAATAATTTAAGTTATATTTTTCTTGGAGGTGGGCATGCATGGACAACCTTGAAGAATGAAATGGTCCATTGTTGTCCATACATTAGCTGTCTTTAGGTCTTTCAGTCTCTTAAAAGCTTACAGTCATTATCATAGCAATTGGTTTAAAGTGTTTCAACTCTTAATAATAACCTGGGAACAGTATTTTTGAAGCCTACCTCGAGGTGCTGCTTCTTGTTCGGCCCCAACAAGGCGACCCCATACATGGAACTCTTTGATTTCTAATAACGTCTGAGGATAATTTCGTAGCTGGCAACTCACAGCCTGCATGCTACCTCTCACCCTACGACACCACAGTGTCGTAAACTCTAAACCCTCTTCAGGAAAGGGGCTGACAGGGAAAGAAAAATCCTTGGTAAAGTCATAGTTTGTTATACTATATTGTTTAAAATCAAAACAGCATTTCTATCAGTTGTTTTGGCAAAATTAAGACTTTTGAAACTGCAATTCAATAGTTAAATTTCCTAACATAAAATGAATAATAGTTGATATATAAAAATCAATCAATTTTTTTGCTATCTCTTTACTACTACTGTTACAAAAAATATCAGAAATTATAAAGGATAATCCAATGAGAGATACCCCCATGATTTCTTATGGTAAGAATATAACACATCAACTACACAAACATACCTCACTGAAATAGAACATTTGGCTTGTAACAATGTCAGTTAGAACACTTGGTTTGTAACAATGTCGGTTACAACACTTGGCTTGTAACAATGTCAGTTACAACACTTGGCTTGTAACAATGTCAGTTACAACATTTGGTTTGTAACAATGTCAGTTAGAACACCTGGCTTGTAACAATGTCAGTTACAACATTTGGTTTGTAACAATGTCAGTTACAATACTTGGCTTGTAACAATGTCAGTTACAATACTTGGCTTGTAACAATGTCAGTTACAATACTTGGCTTGTAACAATGTCA
>NW_013667264.1:0-5950 GCF_000517525.1 Limulus polyphemus | reverse complement strand
CTTGGTTTGTAACAATGGATTCTAACTGACATTATTACAAACTAAGAGTTTTAACTGACATTGTTACAAACCAAATGTTCTAACTGACATTGTTACAAACTAAGTGTTCTAACTGACATTGTTACAAACCAAGTGTTCTAACTGACATTGTTACAAGCCAAGTGTTCTAACTGACATTGTTACAAGCCAAGTGTTCTAACTGACTTGGCTTGTAACAATGTCAGTTAGAACATTGGTTTGTAACAATGTCAGTTAGAACACTTGGTTTGTAACAATGTCAGTTAGAACATTTGGTTTGGCTTGTAACAATGTCAGTTAGAACACACAGTTTGTAACATTGTTGATATTAAGCTTCCATATGACTTCCAGCAACTATGAAATATGGTTATTCAAAAACTTTAGTGTATTATATTCTTTCCGTATGATGTCAGTGGGGTATCTTTCGTTGGATCGCCCTGTATTTCAGAATTCTTATAAACCTAGCAAAAGTTGGTAAAGCAGGAGAATTAAACAACAGCTATACTTAATTTTTCTTTCAATCAAAAAAATTTGTGTAAAAGCTTTATGTTTCACACAGTCACTATTTTAATCTTTTTCTTTTTAATCTTTTAGTTAAATCTGACAAAGCAATAGTAAGGTAAACCATTTCAGATATATACCTTTTAATAAGTTCATTGACAACTTGATTAAACCATCAGATGACATAAAGAATATCTTTATTAAATAGATTCAATAAAATTTAATATCAGCATCAGGACTTGCCTTTCTTCATCAATCTCCTTTAAAACTTGGATGACTCTGTCTGTGCCATGATATGAAGTGTCAGCAACTACCACAAAGTCCACACCTTCAAACGTCCAGGTAATCAAAGGAGTTCTTAAATCAGCATTGTGATACAGCAGTCGAGATCTTTGAACGTAGATGTCAGCATTTTTTTTGGCCAACGAATTATACAGTTCCTCAATTTTTTCCACTGTACAAAGTTTATGATTAGTTTCACATAAAAATGCTAATTAAAAAACCAAATTAATATATACTGCATTTCAAATGAATTTTTTTCATTCTCAAGGGTTAAATTCAGGTACTGATATTCAGAAACACATGAACTGGACAGTAACAAGAAACATTAATATACTATATCTACTTATATATCAAATTGATACTAATTTTGTTTTCTGTTTCGATAACAGATTATTATTTCTCGATACACTATCAATCTCAGTTCAGAGTTCACTGGCCAATAAGAAAAATTACAGCTGATAAATCATTACAAACATGAATAACTACAGCTGACCAATGATTGTTTGTTGGTAGTTAAGCACAAACCTACACAATAGGCTATCTGTTCTGTGCCCACTACAGGTACTGAAACCCAGTTTTACCACTGAGCCACTGGGATGCATTGACCAATGATTGTTTAACAGATGTTCATATCCAAAAGTGGTTTAAGTAAACAGTATCACAGCCGATATCTGTTTTATTCAGTTGAATGGCGTGTCATTAGTTTTTTTATTAATGATTGTTCTCATAATAACAAAGAATTGAGCCTCATCTGATGAAGGCTGATATAACTGATAACTTTTTTGATTAGCACAATATTCAGTTATTTGACCACCATCAGTCAAAGATATAGAAGGCTCAAAACTTTTCCAATAAAAATTCCTTTTGTGACACCACGCATTTTTATATTTTTTTTATTAAAAGTTAAAAACACACAAAAATTATAATTGGAGTTGTGGTGCAATCCTTACTGAGTTTTGTCTTTTTTTTTTACAACGCAAGTCTTACGTGGAAGTAGAAGATTAGTTTTTCTCAAATTTTCAAGCTTACGTGGAAGTAGAAGATTAGTTTTTCTCAAATTTTCAAGCTTACGTGGAAGTAGAAGATTAGTTTTTCTCAAATTTTCAAGCTTACGTGGAAGTAGAAGATTAGTTTTTCTCAAATTTTCAAGCTTCTCATCTAACATCTTCTTTCTCTTCAAACTTTCATTGTATTCATCTTCAAGAAGCTAAATGTAAAAAAAAATAAATAATTGAAGTGATCAATCAAATCATATCAAACTCGGGACACATCTTAATACATAGCATACATACAGTCATTTAAAAATAGACAATGTATCATTAGTTTATAAAAAGTTGTCTAAGCCATCATAATATGGTTAAAACATTAAGTGTTACACATGAATAAACTCTATAAATGTAATCTCAAGTATTAATAACATGAAAAGTTAACTGGCAGTTGTACCATGGAATTTTCTGCGGTACACTGCACGTCGTATGTTAATTTTATGTTTACTTAATGTTAACCGTGGTTATCTTTCCACGCTTTAGGAGTGTTTCAAATATGTTTGTCAGTGAGCACTCGAGGTAGTATGGTGCCATCCCTAATTTCTATCTATTGAACATAGGGAGACAAATTGTCACAAGCAACCTATTGTTACTGTTTTAACACATTTTTTATTCAATTAGTTATTAAGTAACATTTTTTTTTACACTAAATTCACAATGTAAATACGTAAGTGTTATGCCTTTAATGTAAAATAGTTGAAGTCAAGACTTCTAATCACTTTCCGATATAAGCCCAGTGAAGTTGGTAGTAGACTGTTAACATTAATTGAAGAAATGTATAACTTTACTCACTTCTTCCAAATTACTTGTTTGTGAAACACCCTTACTTATACTAACTACTGATACGGGTATTGACCTGAAGTCAACATTTGGTTTGTGGTACTCCTTTTGATGTTCAGTTTGAGTGATTTGTAATTAAACTAGTACTGCGAAGACATCATTTTTATTAGTGTTCTGTGATCAATACGAATATTACAAAGTCATCATAATTGTTGACTTTATCCTATTAGGCCCACTTTCGTTTTGAAAACTCTTAACATTGTGAGCAGTTAAAATAGTCAACAGTGTATAGCTATTGTATCATTTAATTGTACTCTCAAATTTAAGTGCATCTAATGTTTGTTACTGAACAAAGTGGCAGGCTTGTATAGACTATGATTCAGTGGTAATCTATGAAGTTTTTATGTCTTTTAAGTAAAGTTCATAATTTTCATTTATTTTACCACAATACTCCAAGATATTTAGGCCTATCCAGGTTACCAAATAGTTACGTTCAACTGCACGTATGTTATTCTGTATGTGCATTTTGCCAATTATATGACCAATGTTTGAAATTTATTTAACACGAGCGTACCACAACTGTAAGCTGATTACAATGACGTAACACTAGAATTTTACGATAGTTATATTTTTGCACATGTTTTTTTCATTGGTACAATGTTATTACTGTGTTTAACTGTTAAATGTGTTACTGATATATAAGCTGATATTTCACCAACTGATTTGACATAATTTATAAAGTGCATCATAGTACTAGAGTGCATTATTTTAGGATAACATTTTTGTTAATAACACGAAGATTACTTCTGTTTTTGCACATAATCAAAATTGTTTACTTAACGCTTATTAATAAAGACACGCTGTATGCACCGGTAGAATTTACTTGTTGCTTTAATATCCAGTCGAAATACATCTTTGCTTTGATCATTTATGGTCTAACTTATCGTAACAACAACTTGAATGTCAACCCTAACTTTAATAACAGACCTATTTAAATGTATGAGTAGGCATTCTAAATATTAAATTATTTTTATTTCTTGCTTCTTCCACGAAGTCATTGTCTCATATTTATATTCCAGTGTCAATTTTTTGCAATAATAAATAAACAGTGATCATAAGCTTTTATGAAGTAAAAATGAACATTTCCATTCTTGTTATTCAGGTTTTTTGGTTTTAGCTAAAACCTACACAATGGGATATCTCACTCTTTTCAGCAAGAGGAATGAAACCCTGGATTTTTAGAAGTGTAAGTCTGTGAACTTACTGGGTGACCCATTCTTACTTGATAAATTACAGAATATCAGACTATTCAGGGTTTCGACATCTCTTGCAAAACACAATAAGTGAGATTTATTCAATTAAATTAAATGATGAATTAATGTAATAAATAGTATTTGACTAATTTTCTATTGTTGTTAGCTTTACTATGAATTTTTAGTTTTTTCTTTATAAATTACATTAAAAAAAAAGACAAAACATTTATATAATACTCAAAATGTACTTACCGCATAGTTATCTTTGAGCTTCACTTCAAATATGTCATCAGAAATCTCCACAGAGAAAAACTATAAAAAATAACAAAAACAGCTTGACAGCTAGAAAACAGAAAATCAAACTTCTAGCAGTGTTATGTTCAATATTTGCTAAAGTCACCTGTGTTTTTAATATCAGAATTTATTACTTCTAATTTCACCGAGAAATGTTTTAAATAAAAATTACAAAAACAACCGAGTTAAAACTTAAATGAAATGATTTATTCCAAACTGAGCAATAAGTGATAACGAAAAGTTTATAAGAATCAATTCAACATTTTAATGGAAATTCCTCTGTTGTGTGAAGTCTTGGAGCATGTTGCCTCAACATGTATAGTGTTTAGTAACTAACATGAAATGTTGCAACTACAGGAATGGAGCATGGTGTGTCAACATGTATATTGTTTAGTAACTAACATGAAATGATGCAGCTACAGGAATGGAGCATAGTGTGTCAACGTATATATTGTTTAATAACTAACATGAAATGTTGCAACTACAGGAATGGAGCATGGTGCGTTAACATGTACAAGTTTAATTAATACTAAGTAAGTTTTAAAATTACCATAACCAAACCAAATGTAAACACACTTCTCTATAAAAACATGCTAAGCATCTGAATATATTTTAAATGAAAAGTTTTGGATATTAAGACCCATTTCATTATTTTCTAAACCTACTACACTCATATAAAAACTGAAACAGCTAACTAACCTTAATCTTAATGACTAAGTCTGCTGGAAGAGGACTATCCAAAGTAAAGGGTTTTTTCTGCTTCTTGTGTATTAGTTTAAGCCATTTCACTATTCCAATAGCCTGTAAAACAAAACACTTCTTCAGTATCTTTAATATTCACCTCCCTAATAACTTATTTCAGCTAAAAATGCACCAGGAAAAGATCATTGACTTTACACTTTTACTTTTTAATAAGTATTTTAAACTTTGTTATATGACAGAGTAAGACATTTTAAACTGTAAATATTGATCTTATATGACATAACTATTTTAATGTTCTTTTTTTAAGAAGAAAATAGTAAGACAAGTTATTTTCTTAGTACAAAGATCTACAATGGTCTGTCTTCATGGACTTGAGCATTTCAGCCCAGAAACTTTCCCCTTTTCCACCAGGGGACAACTAGTAAATAAAACATAGATATTAGAAAAAATGTCATAAGAGAATAGCAAATACTTGTACCTGTTCATTGAAGACTTCAGCAAAGTTGTACTGGTAAGGGAAAACAACTTTCACCTCTTTGATGTTAATTATCCTAAAACAAAAACAGTTTTGATATTGTAAAAAATATGAAAGATACATTTTATATATACCACAGTGAAACATCATCTAAAATAAAGAAACATCCACTGGCTGAAAAATTTATAAACACATATCTTACAAGATGTCTAGAGATCCAAAATTAAAAATAAGCCATTTGTTTGTTAGAAGAATCTTTCTTTTTATGAACAACCAGTTATACATAATAGTACAAGAACTGGGGCGGGGGTTTCTAGAATCACAACTACCTTGCAACAAAACTGCCTAAACGTGTATCATTCACTTGTTCAAAAGAAGCAAAAAAAAAACCCAAACTGTGCCTAACATTTTATCATATTTGTATGAAAGAGTTAAAGTGATTTAAAAAAAACTCCCTGCTTGCTGCTAGCAGTTTATTTGATGTCAGAGATATTTTATTTTTATCAAACATTCAATGACACTAACATACTCCGATACAATACATAGTGAAGAGAATTTGATATGATCTATGCAACAAATACTGAAAGAACAACAAGTTT
>NW_013667263.1:263432-264656 GCF_000517525.1 Limulus polyphemus | reverse complement strand
GTCACTTGTTTCGTAAGGCGTTACGTAAATGAAAGGTTTACTTAGTTCACAGTGGGTTTCGTGTGTGAGTATTTTACAAAATTAATATAGTATTACTTCAGTATGAGTTACTTAGATCACGGGGCTTTGCTTGGGTGGGTCACTTGTTTCGTAAAGCGTTACCTAAGTCAAGGATTTTTTTCACAGAGTGTTACTTAGGTTGCAGGATATTACTCAAAGGCAGGTTTCTTAATTTACAGGACATCACTTAAGTAGAAAGGGCTTTTAGACTTGGATCGGCTCATCCAATAAAAACCGCGTTTTGTAGATATTCCAGAATAATTAACTATTTTTTAAAAGTTTTAAATTCTGGTAAATTGTAATGTGTTTTTATTTGAAAATAAAGATACAAAATACCACATCTATTTTTTTACCCTATTTACAATTTTATCTTAAAGATACGAATTCAAAGGGCTGTTAGGTGAAGTAATCCTCTGGTCGGTCAAGGGTAAGTTTATGGACTTAAAACGTTAAATTTCTGGGTTCGATTCCCTCTACTGAGGCTTTTTTTCCAATTGTTATAAAGTAATAAAGCCAAAACAAGCGATAACAACTAAGAAACTAAAAGACAGTAGCCAAAAGACTAAGTAACTTTTAAGTAAACGAGGCTTATTAATGAAAAGTACGAACATGGTAAACACTAGTTCTGTCACAGGTGTTATTATGTGCCGGGTAATAAAAAAAAGGCCTAGACAGTCTGGTTGACTATCCCCCCCCCTTTTTTTTTCAGCTGACATATAAGTAGTTATAATGAATGATAGTTTCAGTAGTTTATATTCAAGATAAATCTTTAACCATATTTGAAATGCAGTATATCGCTCATAAAAAATACGGTATCTATCTGTCATCCAGTGATAGTACTGATCACACTGACACTGCTCTGCTTGTAAAAGTCATGGTAGATGAACTTAACAGAACGGTGACTTTTCTCAGAAGTCTGTCTACAAACTCTCAGAAGTGTAGGTTTCCCTCGTCAGAATGCTTTTAGAGTTATGACAAGTCCTTCAATAAACCCAGTAACTACGTCCGCACGAGAAATGATAGCTAACGCAACGGATTATCAGAAGATGGAAATGTGTGTGCTCTGAGAGCGTGGCAGTTATGGTCTGAAGACTATGCTATTGACAGTAAAAAGAAAAAGGAAAAAATTGTATATATATATATATATATATATATATATATATA
>NW_013667263.1:261782-262911 GCF_000517525.1 Limulus polyphemus | reverse complement strand
ATATGCTGAAGTGTATGTAATATTTATGGGATTTTGAGTCCGTTTTACTTCACCATATAGTACCCTAAATTAATTTAGATTACTATATGCTGAAGTGTATGTAATATTTATGGGATTTTGAGTCCGTTTTACTTCACCATATAGTACCCTAAATTAATTTAGATTACTATATGCTGAAGTGTATGTAATATTTATGGGATTTTGAGTCCGTTTTACTTCACCATATAGTACCCTAAATTAATTTAGATTACTATATGCTGAAGTGTATGTAATATTTATGGGATTTTGAGTCCGTTTTACTTCACCATATAGTACCCTAAATTAATTTAGGTTACTATATGGTGAAGTAAAACGGACTCAAAATCCCATAGATAAAAGATAAGATGTTTTGATTGTTTTCTTTTTGTTCATGGCTTCTCGTCTTTTGGTCTATTTACATCTGTGAAGGCTCATAATGCCAACAGTAAACACCTAATCTGTTTTAATGCTGTTTTTTGATAGGTACATAATGAGGGAATGCATTTTTAATTTATTATCTGTCTTAGTAACTACACTTAGAACGAGTATCTTTCTTGTGTTGTTTCACATTCATTTGACGTTCAGCTGAAGAAACGCAGCTGGTTGTGGAAGACCCAGTGATGGATATCCGTAAATGATGCTACTATTTTATGGGTAGCGGAAAAAGATCATGTTACTCATTCCGTAATGATACGAACAACTCTAATATGGTACGATTCTTTGATTGGTGGAAATAGATATTCAGCGTCTTGTATTTTGAAGAGTAAAGATATTTTCTATTATTTGCTAAATTAGAAACGGATTGAAGGTGTAGTTAGTTAATAGTATAGAGTTAATACATTTTTAAACTTTGTTGTATCATCAAAATGGGTTATTTAGCTAGAATTGAAAATGAGAATCTCGTAATATGTCTCATTGTAAGAAGATACGGGAAGACTGATTATTGTCTGATGTTAATGCAAAGAAGTAGATACGGGAAGACTATGATTATTGTCTGATGTTAGTGCAAAGAAGTAGATACGGGAAGACTATGATTATTGTCTGATGTTAGTGCAAAGAAGTAGATACGGGAAGACTATGATTATTGTCTGATGTTAGTGCAAAGTAGTAG
>NW_013667263.1:254388-260956 GCF_000517525.1 Limulus polyphemus | reverse complement strand
TACCCTATTTTTGTTGAACTTGTCAACAAGCACGTTACCCTATTTTTGTTGAACTTGTCAACAAGTACGTTACCTTATTTTTGTTTAACTTGTCAACAAGCACGTTACCCTATTTTTGTTGAACTTGTCAACAAGTACTTTACCTTATTTTTGTTGAACTTGTCAACAAGTACGTTACCTTATTTTTGTTGAAACTTTATAAGAAGTCTTCTGATTGAAACTAAAGAAGGCGAGCTTGTGTACAGAAGTTTCTTGTTACTATGGGACCTAAAATATTAGATTTTCCAGCTAGATGTTTTTATTTTCGCCTTTCGTTGATCGTTGAAAAATATTTGTTCTGTTTTCTCCCCATATCGTTTTTGGTGTAGTTGCTAGGATTATCCTCGTCGGTTGTTTCAAAGTTACAAAAGTATTGAAAATTTAAGATTTTAAATTTATTTTATTGATTGTGGTTGGTCTTGTTTTTTCATCTAAAATATATAGAATTTTGTTCATACCTCCAAACCTTTTGTGAGAAAAAATTCAGAATAGATAAAACAGTAAATTATTACACAACAATCTGCAGGTCGCGGGTTCGAATCCCCGTCCCACCAAACATGCTCGCCCTTTCAGCCATGGGGGCGTTATAATGTGACGGTTAATCGCACTATTAATTGGTAAAAGATTAGCCCAAGAGTTGGCGGTGGGTGGTGATGACTAGCTGTCTTCCCTCTAGTCTTATACTGCTAAATTAGTGACGGCTAGCGCAGATAGCCCTCGTGTGGCTTTGCGCGAAATCCATAACAAACAAACATGACACAAAATCTTGTGGCGAAATAAGAGAATTATATTTGTATTTTTTCCAAACTATTTTTATAAATATAACACTGAATCTTAGGGCGAAATAAGGGAATTATATATATATATATATATATGTATTTTTTCCGTTTTCCATCCTTGTAATTTACAAATGAGACTGAATTGTGAAGAAAATATTTTATCTGGAAATTTAATTGTCATTCTTATGTTGAAGTATTTTATTGAAACTATACAGATTGAAATTATATCACATTTAGTCGCTTATTGTTTTAAATTGGGTTTTAAGAAATGACGCTGCGAACGCGTTATTTATTTTATAATTTTAAATTTGAAGGAATGGTAAAATTCAGAATCGTCTTTTGATATCTATATATAGGTACTGTACGCCCAATGTACTTGTATATGTATATATATTGAAGCTGCGTGTGAAAACAAGTAGATTGGGGAGAATCGCTTGAGAACGGTGCGAAGCGATGACAATTGCAACGATCTTAATTGGTTAAAAGGGAAAATATAATGGCGGGTGTTGTAGGAAAAGATCAAACAAAATATCCAACGACCTTTGAGAACATAACGAAAACACATCCGGGATATAGATTGCATTGTTTTTCTATTTCCATGCTTGTCATTTCCCGATGTTCCTCTCTGACACCTAATGCCAGATTACCGCGAAAGAATCTGATGATTTTGACACCTAATACCAGATGACCACGAAAAAATCTGATGATTTAACATGCTGTTTGTCTCCGGTTTTCTCGCTTATTCGTCAGGCGTCAGCATGATCTGGAGATATATCGCATGTGGGCCTGTTTCCTACGTACTCTTGCCTGAATTACCCAGGAATCGCTACAGGCTTTGTAGAAACGCTGTTTGTTCCCGAGATCTACTCGATATTCAGAGAGAACTCAACATATGCCAAGTATATCGGTTCTTGAAGCATTAAGCCTTGCGTGGAAGGAATGAGAAACATCAAAAAATAAAATCTCATGAGATTTATGGCAAATTTTATACAGCTGCCATAGACTGGACCGTACCAAGCTTCCTGTAAAATATATTCAATTCGAGGTTGTAAAATATAAGCAGACGTATGTGTTTAAGGAGCCTAGCGGATTCTACTTGAACCACATCAACCAAAAATATACAGTGAATTGAATGTATAGGAAATGTGTGTTTTGTATCGAATCTTACAGCATTATATCTCGCATGATTACGATACAATAAAATCGACAGGCTTAATCACCTTAATATGTAGTTAGCAAAATAAGTAATGCGATTTACAATTGATTAAAGTGACATGTAGGCCGTTTTACGCTGCACTGTTTAAAGCCAAATACAGAAACAATATTGACCGAAGGATCTGAATGGTAGGTGGGGTTTTATACTGACTGGTTAACTCTTTCACTGCCATGGTCACATATAGTCCCCCTCATGAGCACATATATGGGCCACACGCGTGAGTTTAGAACAACGGTCAGAGAGCTAATAACACTTAAGATTCGAGTTTCCATACTCGTAGTGAGTATAACACAGTAACACATTGTGTAAATTTGTACTTTATAACAAACAAAACCGCCTTGAAGAACGAATATTCCTCCTATTAGCTTCTCAAAGTCTGCAAGTTTCATTTTTCGGAAATATTAAAACATGAATTTAGTGATCTGCACACATACACACACTATTCAGTTTTCATTTAATACCACCCCCCAATGGCACAGCGGTATGTCTGTGGACTTACAACACTAGAAACCGGGTTTCAATACCCGTGGTGGGAAGAGCTCAAGTAGCTTTCTGCTTAACTTCAAACAAACAAACAATCATTTAATAACTGAAATGTTCGTTCGTACAGTAAACTAAGATTTTATGGTTTTAGAAGTGCAAGAATTATGGGTTTCATTTAACTTCATTCCAAGCTCACGAGCTGACATAGTCACAGTAAAATTCATTAAAAAGAACGGTTAAAACGATCTGTGTAAAAAGCAAGACGTTCATTTGGAAATGTGTACGTGTGTTACATATACTTAGCAGAGCAAAAACACACATTTAATTACGGTCTTCAGTGGGTCATCGGTAAATTTACGGAGTTAAAGCGCTAAAATCCGAGGTTCGTTTCTCCGTGGTGGATACAACGTAGATAGCCCACTGTGTAGCTTTACGCTTAACAACAAACAAACCAAAATGCCGATTGTTCACCCTTTAATTTACATTTATGTAACTGAAGATAAAATAGCACAATAAAAAGTTTGTTATTCAAGTAAGTGTGATTTTAAATACACATTATGTTTAACATAATATTAATGCATAATCGGTCAGTTTTGTCATTAAGATTTTACTTAAATCATACTTCAGTTGTCAACCAAAAGAAGGTTGAGTGTGCGACTTAAAGGAATGAAATCAGAATTGGCGGCCAAACTGATAGCTACATTTATAGCATTGATAAGAATTTTACAGCAAATATTCATTCGTTAGTTAGCCAGACCGTGTTTTTTGTTCAACTTGGGCATGATGGTGCATGGGTAAAACAAAATACGCAGCTTAACTAACTAATGAATGAATATTTGCTGTAAATTCTTATCAATGCTATAAGTCTGAAGGCTTAAAACGCTAGAAACCGGGTTTTGATACCCGTGATGGCAACAGCAGATAGTCCATTGTGTAGTTTTGTGATTAACTACAAACTTTAGTTGCCTGTTAACATCTAAATAGGCAAATAATTTCATGTCTAAGGTTAAGAAATTATGAACATGTTCCGACTGACGGAAATTTGTTTACAACATAAATGAAAAAAATTTTTCCTGAAAATAAGGTAATGACGTCATTATAAATTGAAGGGTATTATTATAATGACTCAAAACTTTATGAAGAAGTTGTTTAATAAACTACTACTAGGTGGATTCATAGTAAACACAAATAAAGCACATATATTAAGAGTATTGATAAAATAATAAATAACACACAACATTAAAATAGGTACACAATTAAAAACATTGTAATTAAGCCCAACATATGACAACTAAAAGTTGATCTGCATGTTTCGACGTTAGAATGCGAATGCGTGTTGGACTTTGGATCTGCAGATCCAACCCCCTAAAAAATCATGCCTCGCACTTTGGGGCTATTGATATTTTATAAGGGTGATAGCCAAATCCCACTGTTGCTGAAACTGTTATTTTTATTGTGGTTCCACGCGCTTTCTAGTTGAGTCTTCTTTGCTAATCTTATGTAGGCCTAAAACTACATTTTTCCCAACAAATGACTTAGTCTTGGGAAAATCTGCACATGTGTTTCTTCTTCCAAACGCACTCTTTAACACCATGTCTATCGAGTAAAGCCAATTTCAAAACGACAGGAAAGGGAGTACCGGAAGGCTTCGATTTTTTGATAGAACAAACTATTTTGTGCAGCTGAGGCACCGTAACGAGTCATAGAATTAACTGTTCTTTATATGATAAAACATTCGCGTCTGTACTGAGAATCAATATTTATAGAATTCCATTAGTGAGATAAGCTAACTGTATTATCACAGCTCATCACAGTTACTTTCCGTTCAAGTGTTTCGAGTTGCCAATCAGGGCCAGTGTCAGGTACGAGAATAAGCGATTGAAAAGTCCATCT
This sequence comes from Limulus polyphemus, assembly GCF_000517525.1. Lineage (NCBI taxonomy): Eukaryota > Metazoa > Arthropoda > Merostomata > Xiphosura > Limulidae > Limulus > Limulus polyphemus. Next base: position 256,546 of record NW_013667263.1, on the reverse strand, counting down.
TTAGTTCATTTAGTTCTTCTTATAGAACCCAACGGTACATAGATGTATTGATTGAAAAGCTTTTGAGATAGGCTTCATCTGATATTTGGTGCTTTAGCATGAAGTGCAAAGAAAATCTCTAAGTTTTATTTCTATCTTTTTCTTTTTTTTTAGATACAGTGACTGGCACATATAACTTATCAAGCATTGACTATAAACGAGAACTGCCATGGAAATACAAAGGTTAAGCCATCAGTTAAATCACACCATCAAGGGTGGGCTTGAAGCGTATCTGCAGGCTTGCTACAACGTAACCCGTGAAAACAAGTCATAATCCAAATAGAATGTCGTAATTTATCCTTGTTTCTGATTCGTATGCACTTATTTCAGTCAACAGGACACAAGTCAGTCCTGAAATATTTTGAATTGTCTATAGAGATGGCTTGGTAATATTAATAATAAATATGAAACCATTTCTTCTTTCATTGGAATCACCACTTAACACTGAGCTATGCCGATTTAGAGAAGCTACACATTTCATCAATAACTCTAGACAAGGGCTGATATAGCTTGTTAGTTAGAGAACTCGACTCGAATCTGCGGGTCGCGAGTAGAAGCCCGTCACACAACATGCTCGTCTGTTTAGCCGCGGGGGCGTTAAATGTGACGGTCAATCCCACTAATGTTTAGTAAAGAGTAGCTCAATAGTTGTCGGTGAGTGGTGTTGACTAGTTGTTTCAGTGTATTCTCTCACTTCAAACTTAGAGACGGTTAGCACAGATAGCCTTCGAGTAGCTTTGCACGAAATTCAACAAACAAACCCTAGACAAAGATGAATTGAAAGAACAAAACTAAGGTTCGTGTAATGATAGAGTGCGTGTTATGTCTAGCATTGGTGCTACTAATTTATTCTGAATTATTCATCCAAAAAAGAGTTTAAACTACATAAATATGAAGCCCAGTCTATGTGTAACTGTTGACTGGTGTTACTGATAAGGAACGGAATTCCTTGAAACTGGTATAACTCAGTGACAAGTGGTGAATCACATTTAAATAGCTTATGTGCTGAATAATTCAGAAGAATGAATTCTTAGTATCACTGTTGTGAGTAACGGACAACTCAAAACAACATACACATAGAGATAGGTGTTGTTTTCTCTATTTGTAATTGCTTCCGATGGCTCAGAAGTTAGCTTTGAGGGCTTATAACGGCAAATTTGGGGGTTCGTTCCTCATGATAGGCACAACAAAGATAGCTCAGTTTGCAACTTTGCACCTATGGAAAACAAACAATTTCATGATGATGTGGAACCCACTCGAAGTTAATACGTATCAGGCAGGCGGCAGCACTGTCTATGTAGGGATGGCTCGGATTATTCATCAAAATGGTATTTTAAATATCTCCTCAGTAGGTCATCAGAACTGTACAATACTATACAGTGTTTCCTTTTTATAACAATATCTATGTAAAGACTTGAGTCACAAGTTCAGGGAATGTCTGTAAGTATCGTAGCAAATACGTGATAACTCAAAAAACCAAAACAATAGTGTCAACCAATTTCACTGAGGTGACAGTTTCAAACGAAGTATCCGCTTTTATAAATATCATTAGTAACTAGTATTAATTTTTAAAAATCATAATTCTAATGTGAACAATATTATCATTAACCCATGAAGTTAGCTTTTTTACAGAATTTGCTGTTCCTTTAAAAATCTTAAGAACAGGGTGAAACAGGAATTACCAGCCAATAATAAATAAAGAATAAATATTACACTTGGAACCTCACTGTATTTAGAACTTGGTTATAAATACCATCTTCCTATGTCTATCGAAACATTGCATTAAAAACACGAGCAAACAAGTAAAGAAAAAACTTCTCTAAAAATGAAGTAAATGTGAAGATGGCTAATATCAATCTTTCAAAAGCAATGTAAACAAGATAGTAGGAATGGCATTTACATCATCTCTATGTAATAGCATAAGCACACATTGCAGAAGACTGTTAACAGACGAAAATAGAACAAATTAAACTCAATGGTAATTGAATAGTTATATATATTGCTACATGTTAATTCTTACCTGTGCTGTTATGTAGGGATGATGCAAATGCCATCCCTACTATCTTGTTTACATTGCTTTTGAAAGATTGATATTAGCCATCTTCACATTTACTTCATT
>NW_013667263.1:252244-253471 GCF_000517525.1 Limulus polyphemus | reverse complement strand
GAAGGATTGATATTAGCCATCCCTATATTTACTTCTTTTTTGGAAAAGTTTTTTTTTTTTGTTGTTAACAAAGATGATGACCCAAGGAGGTCGAAACGTTGTTATTGTTTTGTTAAATTAACACCCATATCAGCGTCTGTACTATATATAAACCAACAATTAGTAATTTTCGGGCAAAAATCCTTTCAGTAGTAGAACTTGTCTAGTTAGTTCAAATTTCCATCATCCTCTTGAACTACAAGAAATTCACCTCTACGTAACTAATCACGAGTGGAAGTATCACGACACTACAGCTGTATTTCATTATGTATCACGACGTTACAGCTGTATTTCATGAAGTGTCACGACGCTACAGCTGTATTTCATTAAGTATCACGACGCTACAGCTGTATTTCATTAAGTATCACGACGCTAAAGCTGTATTACATTAAGTATCACGACGCTACAGCTGTATTTCATTATGTATCACGACACTACAGCTGTATTTCATTATGTATCACGACGTTACAGCTGTATTTCATTAAGTATCACGACGCTACAGCTGTATTTCATTATTTTTAATCAAGGTAGCACGCTTCTCAGAAATGAGGGCGCTTGACTCGCAATCTGGGGGTTGCGGGTTCGAATCCCCGTCCCACCAAACATGCTCGCTCTTTCAGCCGCGGGGGCGTTATTATGTGACGGTCAATCCCATTATTCGTTGGTAAAAAAGTAGTCCAAGAGTTGGCGGTGGGTGGTGATGACTAGCTGTCTTCCCTCTAGTCTTTCACGACTAGCACAGACAGCTCTCGTGTAGCTTTGTGCGAAATTAAAAACAAACCAAGCTAAGAAATGACGTGAGAACACATTCATGACACTGTGAACTAACTAATTTTCAATCAGTTTTCATATTCGAAAATGAGTAAGCATTAAAAGAAAAAACGAGCCAATTAATTGCCAGTGGACAATGTGAATGTGCTTACCTAGTAAATATACAAGAGAATACATAAAACATTGAACCATTTAGCTAATTGGAACCTTTATGGTTAGAACTATATTTGTGATATTATGTTCCTAGGCCGCGTTCGTATTTCAATCTGAATAAAATATATTGCGAATTTGTACTATATATAAATTATTTTTGCAAATATTTGAACTCAAAATCATAAATAATATTCAACGTTAAACTGGTACACAATTAAAAACATTTTATTTAGGCCTATCTTTTTGAAGGCCATAGATAGGCCT
>NW_013667263.1:245813-251648 GCF_000517525.1 Limulus polyphemus | reverse complement strand
CTTTATACACAAGTGCCAAAATACTATAATCATTTGAACTCAGTCAAGACAGGTAATAATTAATGTACTTGTCCATCAAGGAAGATTATCAAGTGGGTTGGCTAACAGAATACTAATCCAATGGATGAATCGATATATAGATAGCAATAGCTCGTATTGATATATATTTTCAATATACACTATATTTGTACATATAGACAAGGCGTAGTCTCCACTCTGGAAGTAGAAGACTTTGTGGTCTGTTTTCTTTTTGGTAGCAGGGACAAAAGCGCTGACAAAAAAAGGTCTATCAGTACACCAGGATTATAATTTATATACTAATGATAATTCAACTGAAATAAGGAGTTTATGTATATTCCAGTATATATAGAGCTGCCTTTGAAAAACTATTTTTTTCTAAAATATTTTCTCCACCGTCATAATGACGTTGTTTCATGACACTGCGCTTTTATCCTCGACTCTTGAACTAATCCAAAATTTTTTGTCTCCCTCGAATAGGACTTGAACCCAAGACTTTTCGCACTTCACGTCTGTGCTTTACCGACTGAGTTGAAGAGATATATCGTTAGATATCTCTAGTGACATAATATAACAACTCTAACTACCACATTTTCATCTTTAGTGTTATTTAGTCGTGAATAGCATTCGTATTGTACCATCTTGTAGAATGGTGAATAACATTCGTAGTGTAGCACCTTGTAGAATCGTGAATAACATTCGTAGTGTACCATCTTATAGAATCGTGAATAACATTCGTAGTGTACCACCTTGAAGAATCGTGAATATTAATTGTGTGTTTTTGGCCAGACAGACTGTATATCCGACGGTCTGTGGTTCGTGTCCCGTTTCCGTAAAAACAAAAACAGCTTCTCATTTTAGAGCCTCGGGTGTGATATACGAGGGATAATAAAATCCAACTGTTCTGTTAGAGTAACTCAAGAGTTAGCAGTGGATGTGATATACGAGGTATGATAAAATCCAACTGTTCTGTTAGAGTAACTCAAGAGTTAGCAGTGGGTGTGATATACGAGGTATGATAAAATCCAACTGTTCTGTTAAGAGTAACTCAAGAGTTAGCAGTGGGTGCCTTTGACGAGTTGTCTTTCCTCTAGTTTGTTGTTCAAAATGAAGGACTTCTAGCGCAGATGAAAATAGACAATCTATTTTGTATTTTCAGTACTAAATTTTATTTTTAAAAAAGGCTTTACGTACCTTACAGCTTTGTTTATCCGATCTAAGTAGAATTTCTGATCAGCTGAAGTATACGCCACAGTAAAACGTGTTTTCGCACAGTGCAAGATCTCTAAAACAGTAATAAAAAACAAATGGTGACGTTTATATTAACACTGTTCAACAATAACAACAAAATGAGGAGACTTACAAATACTTCAATCAACATGAATAATACTTCTTATGGAAGACTTTAAAAATATTAGTAACTCGAGGACCAGAACCTATTGTAAATGACATTTTTATTGTCTTTTTTTCCGACTCACATGAAGTGAATGGACAGGCAACATTACTGCTGTTAGTTTATACTCTTGACAGGGTATTGCTGTCAGGAAGATTTGTTGACTGCTTCAAGAATTCCTATTCAAAACCCACTTTGAAACAGTTTTTTTTGCTTATGCTGCATTGTTAGCAATTTTATGGCTATATATTTAGTGTAAAATGCTGTATTAACTTAAAGAAGCCGAATGTGTCTTTTTCTATTGATACGTGACATGTTTTGATAGAACCATATAAAAAACGATTAAGATGTTAAAGTGCCTGAGACAGATGAAAATTGATGTGACGAATATTCTAGAACTCAATTTCCTCACAACTTTTTTAAAGTCAGCAGTCAATTTGAAGAATTTATCATTGTTTTCTACTTCAGAACTGAATAAGGCTGCTGTTATAAGACTTGTCATTTACTAAGCATGCAATAGGTTCTATAACTTCTTATTCAGCTAAGATCTAGCTGTATGTGGTACAGCGGAAATGCCACGAATACTAATTTCAGAACATTTTCCTGTCTTTTATTTAAGGTCCTGCACTACTTTCTGAGAACATAACTTTTTTATGTTTTATCTTGGTTATTTTTAAGGTAAATTTCAACTCTGAAGTTCTCTCTACTTTTATTCGATTTTTTTTAAAAACCTACTGTGCAAATTGAAGTATTTTTTGGGATATTCAAATGAATTTAATACCTTAACCCGAGACTCCAAGTAAAAAAAAAAATCGTCCTAACCTATCAGTTATGCTTGCTTGTTTCAAAATTTGGCGCAAAGCTACACAAGGGGCTATCTGTGCATAGCCTTCTCTAACTTTGAACTGTTGTGCTAAGAGGGAAATCAACTACGTCCACCGCTAACTCCTGAGCTGCTTTTGTCTGGTATTTTACTGTCACTCGTATAACGTATCTACAATCTCAAAGTGCCAAGTGCTTTATTGCAACGAGTCGTGAACCTTGAACCCAAAGTTATACAACTTTATAAAAGTACCGCTGTGCAGTAGATACATACATTGAAATGTCGGGTCAGTTCTTGTTTTATCTGATTTCTGAGGTGATAAACGTCTTTGAACACCTTTAACACATGTTGAAGGATTAATACTGTAATGATAAAAGGCGCCATTCACATTTATTTGAACACCTTTTACACGTGTTGAAGGATTAATACTGTAATGATAAAAGGTGCCATTCACATTTATCTGAACACCTTTTACACGTGTTGAAGGATTAATACTGTAATAATAAAAGGCGCCATTCACATTTATTTGAACACCTTTTACGCGTGTTGAAGGATTAATACTGTAATGATAAAAGGTGCCATTCACATTTATTTGAACACCTTTTACACGTGTTGAAGGATTAATACTGTAATGATAAAAGGCGCCATTCACATTTATTTGAACACCTTTTACGCGTGTTGAAGGATTAATACTGTAATGATAAAAGGCGCCATTCACATTTATTTGAACACCTTTTACACGTGTTGAAGGATTAATACTGTAATGATAAAAGGCGCCATTCACATTTATTTGAACACCTTTTACACGTGTTGAAGGATTAATACTGTACTGATAAAGGTGCCATTCACATTTATTTGAACACCTTTTACACGTGTTGTAAGAATAATACTGTAATGATAGAAGGTGCTATTCACATTCACCTTCTGTGACTAATGTACACGAAAGCTGATTTTAGGTGACTATAGGAATATTAGTTAATATAAAAATGATCCAAGTTCACCTATCTGTGCTTTGGGTCACTCAGAATTTCAGCTGCAGAATCCTATAAGGACGATGACGTTATCTTTGACTCAGCAAACTTTTTACGTTGAAAACGTGATTTCGAGGCTTTATGGACTTTGTAAACTGGAGTAGTATAGATTTTCTGCCTAGTAATCTTTAATACTCCACCCATGAAAGCATAATGTATTTTTGAGTTTCTTTACATGTGGGTTTTACCGTATGGTAATTACGTCTCTCAAAGAAACAAGTAGGCGTGTTGTGCCGCATGCTCACGCACGTGCTCAAGTAGTAAGAAATAAATACCTGTCTTGCAGAATGAATGTTGAAATTAAGTTGTATATCCGCAGTTTTCCAGTAAAATAAAGTTGTTTTGTCTAACTGTTATTCATCATTTGTTGTTTTTTTCCTATTGTAATGTTTCATCAGCCTCTGCATGTAATAATACACTTTCACAAGAATTGTGGTGAATGTTTGCATCTTTTCTTAAGCTGATATTTTTACTTGCTATGCTCTGTTTATCTCCCTTTCAGTTTCTTAAGCCGGTATTTTTACTTTCTAAGTTCTCTTTATCCTCCCTTTCAGTTACTTAAGCTGATGTTTTTACTTGTTTTTACTTCAGTTTCTAGAACTAGTATTTTTACTTTCTAAGTTCTCTTTATCCTCCCTTTCAGCTTCTTAAACTGGTATTTTAACTTGCTAAGCTACCTTTATTCCCTTCACCCTCTACAATTTCTTAAGCCGGCATTTTTACTACAGAGGGTTTGGCTGAAAGGGAGATAAACAGAGCTTATCAAGTAAAAACATCAGCTTAAGTAACTGAAAGGGAGGATAAAGATAGTGAATAAAAACTCCGGCTTAAGAAACTGAAAGGGGGATAAACCGAGGTTAGCAAGTAAAAATATCAGCTTAAGAAACTAAAAGGGGGATAAACAGAGCTTAGCAAGTACAAATATCAGCTTAAAAAATTGAAAGGAAGGATAAAGACAGCGAATAAAAATGCCGGCTTAAGAAACTGAAAGGAGGATAAACAGAGCTTAGCAAGTAAAAATATCAGCTTAAGAAACTGAAAGGGGATAAACAGAGCTTAGCAAGTAAAAATACCAGCTTAAGAAACCGAAAGGGGGATAAAGATAGGTTAGCGAATGAAAATACCGGGTTAAGAAACCGAAAGGGGGATAAAGATAGGTTAGCGAATGAAAATACCGGCTTAAGAAACCGAAAGGGGGATAAAGATAGGTTAGCGAATGAAAATACCGGCTTAAGAAACTGAAAGGGGGATAAAGACAGTTTAGCAAGTAATGTGTTATGTGGGTGCATTATACAAATGAGTCAAAGTATGCAATAATCAAGAGTGCAATCATTCAGTGTAATATATCCTGGCTTACTTATAAATGAATATACTGCACTCGATTAGTAGGTTTCGGTTTTGTTTTATTCTTCTAGTCTTATCACTCACCGTGTCTTGTGCTGTATGGGAATACATACTGAAATATCAACCTGATGCTTTACAATAAGAACTATTGTGCTAAGTTTCAATTTGCATTATAATATATTACCGGCGTATTTCAATGTTTTTATTTGTATAAGTAGATTAATTTTTTCATAATCCTATGTGTTTTGAAAAATAGAATGATATTCGAGTTTCGTTTTGTTATGTATTCGTTAGTGTTCTTTCAGTAGAGTATCATTCTACCCACAATAAAACTGTCATTTGTTGAACACTGTGATAGAAGTTTGTACATTGTGATGACTTATCTAATTGTGAACCTCATTATATCAAACGTATCTTTAAAATACTCGTAAAAACAACATGAATATTAAACTTGGACATTTTACGTTTGTATTACATACAAACAATCTGGTGCAAAGCTTCCGGTGAGACTGTGTTGTCTACAGACTTATAATTCTGGAAACCGCTTTCGATACTCGTGGTAGGCACAGCAGAGATAGCCTACTGTGTAGCTTAGCGCTTAACTTCAAACAAACAAATCTTCCGGCGAAATAATTGATTTTCTGAAAATAAAAAGTAAAATATTGCGTGTAATTCTGTCTTTGCTTCTTGTTGCACGCAATCCATTATGATTGTAATGAGTGCTTTTTGGGATTATTAATAATAAAAAATTATTAAAACCGCCGTTCGCTAATTAAGATACTGGATTTCGTGAATTTAGGCTTGACATATAAAAATATTTGTCTTATCTGTGGTGAAAATTTCAAGTAGTGCTTTACTCCTGCATAAACTTGTGTTGTATTTGTACGACCCATCAAAAACATGACAGGCTGGAGTCTTGCAAAAACTGCATAAACGTATATTATATTTGTACGACCCATCAAAAACATGACAGACTGGAGTCTTGCAAAAACTGCATAAACGTATGTTATATTTGTACGACCCATCAAAAACATGACAGACTGGAGTCTTGCAAAAACTGCATAAACGTATGTTATATTTGTACGACCCATCAAAAATATGACAGCTGGAGTCTTGCAAAAACTGCATAAACGTATATTATATTTGTACGACCCATACAAAACATGACAGACTGGAGTCTTGACAAAACTGCATAAACGTATTTATATTGTACGACCCATACAAAA
>NW_013667263.1:222609-244813 GCF_000517525.1 Limulus polyphemus | reverse complement strand
ATTTGTACGACCCATCAAAAACATGACAGACTGGAGTCTTGCAAAAACTGCATAAACGTATGTTATATTTGTACGACCCATCAAAAATATGAAAGGCTGGAGTCTTGCAAAAACTGCTTAAACGTATATTATATTTGTACGACCCATCAAAAACATGACAGATTGGAGTCTTGCAAAAACTGCATAAACGTATGTTATATTTGTACGACCCATCAAAAACATGACAGCCTGGAGTCTTGCAAAAACTGCGTAAAGGCATGTTATATTTGTACAATGTCTGCCCGACCCATCAAAATCATGACAGGTTGGAGTCTTGCAAAAAAAAGGGTGGGGAGGGACTCTCTTCCTTCATTGAGCTTTGCCCATCAAACTGCCCCTTCACCATAAAATAAAAAAAAATCATACATTGAGAAAATAAAAACAATATTTTAGTGCACTGTCAAAAATTCAATAACAATGGTGCAACTTAAAAATGATTGTTTGGTTGAAAATATATTTAAGTTGTGTTTGACACAGACAGACAGACACACACACTACTTTATTGAAATCCTTGGTAGTTTTTCCTTTCTTTTATCTACAACTCAAGATCAAAGAAATCTTAGAAGTCTACAAAAATTTATATAACAAAATGTGATAAGTAAGCCTAAGTTTCAATTTTTTTTCCAACTAAGCCTAAAATAAAGACGTAGTGTGGAATCACCTAGTCTATGTCAAAGTGCATAAAATTTTTAAGCCTAGGTCATTTCCGAATTAAGCTATTTTGGTATTATATCACCGGAATTAATAATGATAATAATAATAAAACGAACCTTTTTAGCCAACGAAGACACTGAATTAACAAATCAACAAATATTTTCATGTTTCGTTATCTAGACATTTCATTTTACACTTTCGAAACCTAGATTAACAACAATATCGGGTCATACTTTTGTCGCTAAGCAACATAACATAAAAGCCACTGTTGGAACGCAGCGTTACCAAAAGACACTGACATTTATATATATATTAGATGTTGTTATTTATGGCAAAGCTACTAAGACTATTTGCCGACGTTCTTCCCTCATTTTGAGCTACAGATAATAGAGAAGGAAACCAGTTAGCAGCACCCATCGTTTACTCTAAGGGATTGACTGTCACTGTTATAACGCATCCATCAAAAAATAAGTAAAGATATTATCTGTATTGAACTCATATTAAAATATAATTATGACTGAATAGTGCGATTTAACCGTCACTCTTAAAGCACACCCAAAGTGCGGAACGTGTTCTTGTGGCATTGGGCAGCTATGTAAAGACTTTGATCACAAAATATCACCACTTTTAGAATACATGCTCTTCTGTTCGCTCTTTCAGCCGTGGGTACGTTATAATGTCACGGTCAATCCCACTATTCGTTGGTAAAAGAGTAGTCCAAGAGTTGACGGTGGGTGGTGATGACTAGCTGCCTTCCCTCTCTAGTTTTTCACTGCTAGGTTAGGGACGACTAGCGCAGATAGCCCTCGTGTAGCTTTGCGCGAAATTGAAACCAAAACCAAATCATTTACTGTTGACTAGATGATTTTCCTTTAGTTCTTCAGTTCAATATTATGGGCTGCGGCTATGCGCAGATAACCTGAGTGTATCTTTGTGAGTAAGTTATAGAAACAAACAAATATAAACATTTTTTTTGTTCTAGTTCTAAAGTCATACCGTGGATTGACTAACAAAATATTTTTTGCTCTGTGGGTTGAAAGTAAGTACCTTATAGCAGATGCTACTATTGTGTTGAATCGTTAATGTTGTGTAAATATCATTAAAATAATCCCAGAAAATAAATAAGTTATGAAAGTGCTGGATCACCTAATGTATGCCCAACAAGCTGCAGCGGACTTACAACGCTAGAAACCGTGTTTCGATACCCGTGGTGGGCAGAGCACAGATAGCCCATTGTGTAGCTTTGTGCACAACTACAAACAAACATAATAAGCTGAGATAGAACAATAAACAACTTATATTACTGAAGAAGTGAGAAAATCATTGTAATTGCACACTCGAAACTAGCCTTATAAATATTATTTGATATATTAGCTGATCTAAAGCTGTTTGACTTGCTTGTTCAATTTTGTCGAATGGGCTAATATTATGCCTAACCTAAGTATATGTACGATTTAGTGGAGCAAGCAGTTTAAGCTTTAATAAGCAGCTACTAAGTATATGTAAACTTCACTCATAGACGTTTCGGGCACTTTAAAAAAGCTCCATTTATGTGTATTTGTTTTTAAACGCAAAGCTGCACAATGGGCTATCTGCACTGTGCCCACCACAAGTATCGAAACTGAGATTTTAGCGTTATAAATATTCAGACTTACCCTTGAGCCGCTGGGAGAACGCGTCACTTATGAAGGTGAATACACCTCTTACAAAAACCTGAACATCAGTTTAAAAATAGGTTTAGGAAAAGAAAGGAATATAAACATGGAATTCTTAGTTAACAGTTAGAATTTATACGGCGTGTGAACATTTGTGAACTAAATACTCAGTTTTATAGAATTATCACAGTGAAGTAGTGCAGCGACATGTTCGTTCTTGCCCTTCTATAGCTCATGAATAAGTCTGAGGGCTTATAACGCTAAAATCGTGTTTTCGATACTTGCGTTTACAGAGCACAGGCGATCCATTGTATAGCTTAGGGATGTTTTGATTATCATGGTGATGTTTTGATTATTATTTGAGTATTGCAGCGACATGTTCGTTCTTGCCCTCCTATAGCTCATATACAAGTCTGAGGGCTTATAACGCTAAAATCGGGTTTTCGATACCTGCGTTTACAGAGCACAGGCGATCCATTGTATAGCTTAGGGATGTTTTGATTATTATTTGAGTATTGCAGCGACATGTTCGTTCTTGCCCTCCTATAGCTCATATACAAATCTGAGGGCTTATAACACTAAAATCGGGTTTTCGATACCTGCGTTTACAGAGCACAGGCGATCCATTGTATAGCTTAGGGATGTTTTGATTATCATGGTGGTGTCTGAGGCTTTCCGCAAAGGTCATGTCTTGTAGGGTCGATACCTGTTGCTTATAAAACAGGTATAGGTAAAGTACAATAGAAAAGCCAATAAAACGAGCTCTTTCGAAAGGTAGACGGACCTTCCTTCTAGACGACCATGTTGGTTTATGTTCACCTCTGGAAAGTGTACATACTATTGATTTCATTAATTAAGATTTAGTGCTAACAAGGAACGGTGGGGACATAAAAAAAGCACATAAACTTTTAAGAAGGATGTAAAGGATATTGACGATATAAGGATCGAGACGAAAGATAGTTATATATAAAACGGACTCACAACCCTAAAGAATTGTTTATCGTCTTTTCCCCATAAGCAGCAAAGACAATATCAAGAAGTAAACAGAAGCACACTTAATATTTCCTTCTTCTTTTTTTTTGTGCATTAGCTGCATATTACTTTGTAAATTCTATAAATCCACTGCTTTTTTGTATTTTCTTGAATGAGTTGAAGGCGTTTTTACCCGCTGCTAAACGCCACACAGCGTTTTCAGTCAAAAGTGCCGCGTTTCCTGTACGCCTTTCACGATATTTCATGTTCTGATATTGAGTAGTTCATTTCATTCATGTCCATCTCTTTTAGAATATTGTGCGCTTATCTTTCACGTGTTCCGTTATACTTTCAAAGTAGGGTGATACGGTATTTTTTCATCTCGTTCTTGTATTTCATTTGATATTAAGCTCACAAACACGTATCGATTTGCAAATGCCATTCAACAGTGTATAGTTTGTCCGTTGCACAGCCGCAAAGCACGGTATTCGCCCTGCTGAACTTTAAATTTATATATTTATAGGCATTTCATCAGTAGAAGGAATAAGGCCATTGTACAACACTTACACGGATTTTTTTTTTTTTTTTTTGAGAGGGGGCACGTGCTAAAAAGCGCCAATTCCATTCTTCGAATGTTGTAATATTAAGCTAGTGAAAGTCGTAGTATCGAGGACAACGTAGAACAATATACTGTAAGTATTGCACATTTATGCACTGTGTATGTATGTGTGCGTTGGCTGTAAGGTTGGAAAACAAAACAAAAACAAAAAAGTTTTGTGTGATGTACCTGGGGGTGGCCCGGCATGGCCAGGTAGTTAGGGCGCTCGACTCGCAATATGAGGATCACGGGTTTGAATCCCCGTCCCGCCAAACATGCTCGCCCTTTCAGCCGTGAGGGCGTTATAGCGTGACGGTCAATCGCACTATTCATTGGTAAAAGAGTAGCCCAAGAGTTGGCGGTGGGTGGTGATGACTAGCTGCCTTCCCTCTAGTCTTATACTGCTAAATTAGTGACGGCTAGCGCAGATAGCCCTCGTGTAGCTTTGCGCGAAATCCATAACAAACAAACATAACACAAAATCTTGTGGCGAAGTAAGATAATTTGATGTTTATAAACTTCTGGGCATGAACAAAACATGAATCCGTACTATCCGAAATCGATATGAAGCCTTAGAGTCCAGGAGGATTTGAAAAATAAGGTTTCATAAATAAATCTCTCTTTCGGACCAGTACTTCTTAATTTATTCAACGCAGTTCTTACATTCGTTGAGTATAGATATTTCAACATTTTGCTTGGAGCGCTTTATTTTCGAATAGCGTGCAGAAAGTATACTATAGTTTAAGCTTATTCTGTTATTTTTTTGTATATTACTTATTTTACGTTTGTTTTTGTTTTTTAGGTTTTCTTGCATATCTTATTATATTCAACCAGTTATGGTAGGCATTACAGTAAATGTACGGACTATCAGAAGTGGATGTATCAATGTTCTCACACGCTTACGTATTCTTAGTTGTCTTTTCTCAAATTAAAATGCCTTAGATGTCTTGGTTTTTCATTTTACATATGATTTTATCTATATAAATAGATTATTTTGGTGATCACGGGTTTATCACTTCCTATAAATGAGGACCAAGTGTGGCTTATTGATTAGTGTGCCGGACATTGGATCGAACAGTTCAGGTTTGTGTCCCGTTACCGAAAAAAAATCGCACCTCACACTTTGAGGCCGTGGGTGCGTTAAATGAGTAATGGTAAGATCCGACTATTCGATTACGGTAGCCTATGAGTAGGCGGTGGGTGTTGGCTTACCTCTAGTCTGTCGGTTCAAAATTAGGCACTTGTGTAGCTTTTTGTGAATATCCGAAACGATCAAACATTCCTAAAAACGAGCCTACTGCAAAGTTGTCCCTCCATTTTTGACTACATGGATCTTCCAAACGAGTTGAAGATTATGATTGAATTTCCACAAAGATGCGGTAACTTAATCAATATATATATATTTAAAAAACAACATTTGGATGATTTAGTCATTCTAAAAAAGCTGAAGTTCAATGTATTAACTCGTAAAATTAAACTGTGTTTTTTGAACAAAGTTTTTTCGACATCCCGAAATCGATTTATTCATTTAGCCAAGAGTGCTTTTTTTTTTTATTAATAAACCCCTCGCAAAGGAACATCAATTCTATGTCATCACATATTTACACAAGATAACAATGAGAAAATGGTTCTCATAATCCGCCCCAGGAAGACAGTTATTCAAATTTATGTCATACTGACGCAGAGGAACTTTTCTTGAGTTATCATGTTATACCGTTTCGCTCTAAGCCTTTTTTTAAAATATTTTCCCAACATATGCCTTTTTAAGACACGAAAAAAATCAGCATGATTACAGTTAATTATTATACACATAACGTAGAAGAAATATATTTGTGTATGTTATGTTTCTATCTGTAACGACCTTATATACATATACACACACACACACACATACAGATTGCATGATAATTCATAAGTAGCCACCATTAAATAAGTAGCGGGATAATCACGAAATATCCTCATTAACTACTTTAGTTGCTCTTAACTTATTTTTTTCATATTATCATTGGCCGGGCGTGGCCTAAAGATTAGTGTATTTATTGGTCAAATGTTATCGTTCCATTACCACCAAACAATTGTTTTAAAAATCGCCCTTCCTACTTTTGATGGTTTCGGTGCGTTATAAGGGTAACGCTAAAATCCCATTATTTGGTCAGACAAAAAGTAATTTAATACCCGCTGGTGGATGCCGTTGGCTATCCTTCCATCTTGCCTATCTATTTAAACCTAGGGACAATTATCGCAGATAGTCATTGAGTATCTTGTACAAATATTAGGGAAAAGAAACTGTAGTTTATCAGTTCAAAATTGGGAACAAATGTGGCGCAGGTAGACCTTGTGTAACTTTGCACGGATATTCGAAACAAAGAAAGAACCAAACCCTCAAGTTATTTTTTTCTCTATATGATCATGCTTATGTTACACAAACAAACTCACAGACGAGTTTGTATTCACAGGTGCCAGCAGCTGTTTTACATCAAAAAGACTACTATTGGTCAGAGGTTAATGTTCAGTACTATGAAAGCTTATTCATGAAGTATTATTAAAATCGTTTCTAAAGCACAAAGGCAAAAACGATATTTGTTCAATGGGATGAAAAAAAAGAAATATTTAAATTACATTTTATGTATATATATGTGTGTGTGTGTTATCTATTTTTGTTTTATAGGGAGTACTTTTTTATTCCCAGATTCTTTAAAACGCACTGACTGAAGCTTCTGATTTCATGCAGCTAGATGTCCGATTGTGTAGATATTTTTCATATATTTTTCAGACTATGTCAAAGTAGCAGTTACGTTTCTTATGTTCCCAGAGTCCAGACGGAGTTTAAGTTTTAAGCAGTGAGTTAGTATTGAGTTCTCCACTGTTTATGGAAAGTGTAAACCGTCTAGAGTGACAGTATTAGTGAACAGTCTCTTCACCCTATCTTTACACACAGGTTTTTATAGTGATAGTTTGCTGTTTTTTATTGCTTTCAAAGTTGCTTACTGACTCTACGTATAAAGACCATGCGCGTGATGCACGTGTTTGTGTGTGTGTGTGTGTACGTGCACTTTTTTTTTTACAACCATGTTATCTAGCAAAAGAAATGACACGTATTTGGATTTCCAAAATGTTCCAGTTCGCTCTTCAAGATTAATCGACAAAGAGTACACGGTCGAACACACGTTGAAGGATAGATCAAGTGGTTGATGCTAGTGGTTTCTGTTGACAACGCAGACTCGTAGAACTATCTCCTGTATGAATACATACTCAACTCCGTCTGACTGCATACTTTCATCTTCCCAATGACACTTTTATAGTCATATGATTTTACCCAGAATTTTGGGAATAGTAGTCATATGACTTTACCCAGGGTTTTGGGAACAATAGTTACAAATTTGTCGTTTGTAAAAAAAAAAATGTTTTGAAAAAAAGCAATTTTTATATTCATACCTGTTAGTATATTTAATTGAATGTTTTTTTTTAAATTTCTTAGAATTTCATGTAGTAACTTAAAAAGCAATTCAGTGAAATATTGACATGAGATATTTAACTGAAAAATGTGAGTGGATTTATTGATAAAGATGCCACTATTGTGGCTGATATCCAAACTTCCATTCTGGCGGAATGAACAAAATCAGCCACACTGTACACTGTGGCGATTAAATTTTCACGCGTGTCTATTGATTATTTGCGAGTGAAGTTTAATTAGCATTTTCACTGTTTTTATTGATGGTTTAAAATTACATACGTAACTTAGGGCTACGAAACAACTATGCTTTACGAAATCAGCGTGTGTAAGTATCCCCTTCTCATTTAGACGGACGATTTTGCTCGTGAATAATATAAAAAAAAACTGATATGTAGTGGAAAAAAGGGAGAGAAGTGAAGGATTTTCCACTTGTGGTGTAGACCTGGGATGGTCACTTCTTTATGCTCGATAGCTAGTTTCTTACCGAGACTGTAGTCTAGGGGCCGAATCTATATGACCATATAAAGTATGTTCAGATTTTCTACTTAATTTTAATTGATACTGTCGATAATAGATTCTCAGTTAATTATACGGTTTTGAATAAATAGCTGAGTTAACCTCTGAAGGAGGTTCTCAGAACCGTCACGTGACTGGCTAGCTTGATCAAGGTTTCGTTTTCTCTTTTCATTTGGCCGAAATAAAATACGATGAAAAAAAAAAACAGGAACCGGATAAAATATCTTCGTATGCCGCCAGTTGGCCAACTGTGGTGTAGACTATCTGACTTTCACAAACTCTGTGCTTCTTTGGTTGGTATAAGGGGGTTTTCCAGTTGGCCAACTGTGGTGTAGACTATCTGACTTTCACAAACTCTGTGCTTCTTTGGTTGGTATAAGGGGGTTTTCCAGTTGGCCAACTGTGGTGTAGACTATCTGACTTTCACAAACTATGTGCTTCTTAGGTTGGTATAAGGGTTTTTTCCTTTTGGCCAACTGTTGTGTAGACTATCTGACTTTCACCAGCTATGTGCTTCTTAGGTTGGTATAAGGGGGTTTTCCAGTTGGCCAACTGTGGTGTAGACTATCTGACTTTCACAAACTCTGTTGGTATAAGGGGTTTTTCCTTAAGCTTCGCATTATTTTTTGGTATATTTAGAACCTGAAGATTGTTTAACATCCAGAATCTCTCTACATGGCTCATCAGCTATGGATAAAGAGAATATGAAACGTTAGCCGTGAACAAAACTCGCAGTACCGAGATAAAATGTGTTGTAAAAAAACTTTTTACTACTTTGTTGTTCTCGGATTTAAATATTCCTACACATATCGTGATATCCCCGTCCCACCAAACGTGTTCGCCCTTTCAGCCGTGGGGGGTGTTATAATGTGACGGTCAATCCCACTATTCGTTGGTAAAAGAGTTGGAGGAGGGTGGTGATGACTAGCTGCCTTCCCTCTAGTCTTACACTGCTAAATTAGGTACGGCTAGCGCAGATTGCTTTAATGTAGCTTTGGCGAAATTCAAAACAAACAAACATATCGTGATTCTTCTTAGCTAGTTTTAATTGATTTTTTAATATTTTGTTTCTAATATATTTACGTGTAGTTTTTCACTCCACAGAAATTGTAAACCTATTTTGTGATGAAAATTATTTAACCTAAAGAAAAACCTTCCAAACTCCAGACAGTATGCTACAAGGTATATACATTTTATTTTAAGGACTTGAAAAGTTCTTCCTAAGAAACATCACGAACAAGGCTTAATTATATGTAAACATAATGAAAATATTCCTGTATTACAAACAGCAAACTAGTGTTAATTTCATCCTGCTACTTTGTACTGTTGTCCGTATGTAGCTAATAGGAAAACAAAAGTTTCTGTTGTGTAAAGTTAATTTGATAGAAAAACTGGCGTTCGTGCTAACTGTGGTTACTCTCTTCAAAGCACTTACAACAGCAGGTTTCTTGATGATCATTAGAGGAAGTCGTGTGTTTAACATGTGATAAAAACGAACTTCGAAATAGACGTCAGGAAAACAGTATGTTTTTGAAGATAGCTTAAGAGTAAAATTATTATGGTAAAGCCCAACACGAATCGCAAAACGTAACAGATCGATTTTATTGGAATTGGTTTATGTAATCACATAAAAAGGAGCAACGTAATTTTTAAACAAGAAGATATAATTTAATCTGTTTATTGAATAAAATAATTATATATAGCGAGATGACTAAGCATAAATAAATAAAAACAGGAAAGAAACAAAACTGAGATATCAATATAATAACTTCAGAATGTGAAGCTCCGTTTGTTTTACAGTAAGTTACAAAATACACGTTCCGTTCTTTTGGTTTCGAATTTAGTACGAAAAGTATACATTGTGGTTTATCCTATCATATTTTTTACGTTTCTTATCAGTTACCATAACAGCATAAAAACGGCTATCGTGCGAATCTCGAGACGGGGAGTATGCTATGGAACAAAAATCCACTTGACAACTGGGTTTAAGATTTTCAAAGCTAATTTCTTTCCCTCTAAATCAGAGACGGACAGTACTTTTCAAGCTAGCCAAGGATCTTTATTATACACCAACTTTCTGGAAAGTTTCAACAGTGCAGCTGCTTGAATCGACCATAAGCCTGTCGGAAGTGACAGTAATATTCCAAGATGTGGCTTTCCTTAACTGGAGAGTTTTTTTTGTGTGTGTAACATTGAATGTCTTCCACCATTTAATCACGTGCACTGTAGTGGAAACCGCGGGTGGCGTGGGGAAGATACACTTTTATGTATTGAACTACTAATGTGTCTTATTGATGCATCAGACCATATCTCAAGTGTGATCTTAATGTACACTCAACTGCAGCGCCACCACACCAGCTGTAAAGCTTGTGTTATAAAATAGAGAGAAAAAAAAAAACATTTTGCAGGTTCGCGTACAAGAGAGACAAGATTTGCTTGAAATAAATGAATCAAACGTATAAATACATCGGTAACTTTTCTGTTTGAAACCTTGGATTTCATGAGGTAGTCGTAAAAGTATAGAACAGAACTTATTAAAATCATCGTACTTTTGGCTGCATTTTAATTTATTTATAACACGAAACGTGGCAGGAAAGGACTACAGATGAATGAATAAATATCATAAGTTATTTTAGAAGTTACATAAAGTGTTCGCCACAATCGACAATGATAACAATGCACTATCGAAAATTAGCAATGCAGTCTACAAAGTTGTCCAAAAATATCCCAGTATTCAACAGCATAACGGACAACTCACATTCACTTGGCGAGGTTATTTAAAGTTCATGATTGGTCGACAAATTTTGGGACCTTACGTGGCTTAATAGCTATCATAGCTCCTCTGTGTATCCAAAGATCCATGGATGAAAATAAATGCGATCCACTCTTTATGGCCGTGGGAACGCTATAACAGTGGCGGTCTTATCGCACTGGTCCGGCACGATTAGGGTGCTCGACTCGTAATCTGAGGGTCGCGGGTTCGAATCCCCGTCCCGCCAAACATGTTCGCCCTTTCAGCCGTGGGGGCGTTAGAATATTAGGTCAATCCCACTATTCGTTGGTAAAAGAGTAGCCCAAGAGTTGGCGGTGGGTGGTGATGACTAGCTGCATTCCCTCTAGCCTTTCACTGCTAAGTTAGGGACGACTAGCGCAGATAGCCCTCGTGTAGCTTTGCGTGAGATTCAAAACCAAACCTTAGCGCACTATTCCATTAGAACAGACTCGGTGGTGTGTGCACTGTAAATTAGCTGCTTTCTCTATTCTATCATTTCAAAATAAGGGACGGATATACGCAGATAGCCCTCGTGTATCTTTGCGCGAAATTTTCATGCAAACAAACAAATCTGCATAACACTTTCTCGTGAAATTTTAACTGGCTCTGTGTACTTTATTGAGCTTGAAGGCTTATATCACTAAAAACGAGTTTGATCCTTGCGTTGGCCAACGGCTATAAATATTTCTACTATACAACTAGTAGTAAATCATGAAAATCATGTATGTCATCATGTTTTAATTGAATAGACATTTAATTTTTCTCAAATTTGGGTGTCGAATGAAAATGTTTTGTTGTTGTTGTTGTTTTAGAATTTATCATATTTCCTTAAGTTTTTCTTATAAACAAGCGTTTGCTAAAAATATGTGATATACTTGTTTTGTTTAAAAAAGCTTTTGATAAAATATTTGGTATACGTTGTTTTGTAAAAAACGCGTTTGATAAAATATGTCATATACTTGTTTTGTTTAAAAAAGCGTTTGATAAAATATTTGGTTTACGTTGTTTTCTTAAAAAAGCGTTTGATAAAATATTTGGTATACGTTGTTTTGTAAAGAAGCGTTTGATAAAGTATGTGGTATACTTGTTTTGTTTAAAAAAGCGTTTGATAAAATATTTTGTATACGTTGTTTTCTAAACAAGTGTGTGATAAAGTATTTGGTATACGTTGTTTTGTAAACAAGTGTTTGGTAAAATATTTGGTACACGTTGTTTTCTAAACAAGTGTTTGGTAAAATATTTGGTACACGTTGTTTTCTAAACAAGTGTTTGTTAAAGTATTTGGTACACGTTGTTTTCTAAACAAGTGTTTGTTAAAGTATTTGATATATGCTGTTTTGTAATGAATTCAGTATTTCCAAACAGGTTAGTTATCAATAAATAATAACGATTATTTAATTTGTATCTTTTGCAACGATTTATATCTTGTGTGTTGAATCTGTATTTTTATCAATTGTTTTTTGTTCATAAAAAATTATGTCAAACTATAAATGAATATGTATATATTTCTTTGTTTCGGACGCAAAGCTACTCGAGGGTTATCGGCGATAGCCGTCCATAACTTTGATCTGTAGACCAGAGTTAAAAACAGCTAGTCAACAGCATGTACCGTCAACTCTTGGGCTGCTCTTGTGTGACCGAATAGTTGGATTTGACCGTCACACTTATAACTCGCCCATGACGTCCCAAAAGCGGAGAGATTTTTTTCGCGATAACGAGACTCTAACGCTGGACACTGAGATCTATGGTCAGGCGTGCTAATTACTGGACCACACTCGGCTCCAAATATGTAATACATAGTCGGAGAACAAAAAAATCAAACAAAGTTTTGTACACTTAAAATATTACGCAGTGTATTAACAAGAATAACACAGTAGAATGCTTGCTGATAAGATGTTTTTACTTCTTATTTTAACACACTACTTTTATTTCTCAATTCTATAACATTACACTCAGTATTGAGCTACATATCAATGGAAAAAAAAATATTTTGTCGTAAATAAAAAAAGATATTATTGATAAAACATTAGCCTAAATATAGACCAAGTTATAAGCTAAAGAATAGTCAAACCAGTAATAAATATACATAAACTTTCGAAATAATTAACATGTGTCATCAATATTTCCTATTTTAATTACTGGTGGTTTTAAAGTTCCATCAGACAATGAGATTGTGGTAAAAATGCCGATTTATACGTTTCAAATACACGAAAACGTTGTTTATTAATTGAATTGATATTCTATTAAAAGCAGTAATACCCCAGTAGTTCAGCGGTAAGTCTGCGGACTTAGAACGCTAAAGATCTAGTTTTGATATCCGTGGTGGGCACAGCACAGGTAGCCCATTATGTAGCTTTGAGCTTAGCTACAAACAAACAAAAAACAGTAATATTAGAAAGAAATAATAGGATCTTGGTATAACAGTTAACTTTGCAACGGATTCTTCGGTTCCGCTTCTTCTGCTATTTGTGATAAGTTAACTTTGCAACGAATTCTTCGCTTCCGCTTCTTCTGCTATTTGTGATAACAAGTTAACTTTGCAACGAATTCTTCGCTTCCGATGCTTCTGCTGTTTGTGATAACAAGTTAACTTTCCAACGAATTCTTCGGTTCCGTTTCTTCTGCTATTTGTGATAACAAGTTAACTTTTCAACAAATTTTTCGCTTCCGCTTCTTCTGCTATTTGTGATAACAAGTTAACTTTTTAAAGAATTTTTCGCTTCCGCTTCTTCTGCTATTTGTGATAACAAGTAAACTTTGCAACGAATTCTTCGCTTCCGCTTCTTCTGTTATTTGTGATAACAAGTTAACTTTGCAACGAATTCTTCGCTTCCGCTTCTTCTGCTATTTGTGATAACAAAGCTGGAAGAACAAAGTTGAGTATCAGATGTATACTAATTGACTGTGGGTTGTTTATTATTCATTTTAATGCGATATCCTTTTTGGACAACTGTAGACTTAGGTGTTGGTTTCCAATAGCGTACTGCTACCCCTTGATATAATTTGTAAAGTAAATTTAATCAGCTTTTACTGCAGTTTTTCATTTCGTGGAAAAGATTGACCACGTTATAATAAAGTCGTATCATCTCATTACAGGATAAATGATAAGCAACGATCCTGACAATTCACGGGTTTATCTTGTTTTTGTTTTGTCTTTTTGAATTTCGCGCAAAGCTACACGAGGGCTATCTGCGCTAGCCGTCCCTAATTTAGCAGTGTAAGACTAGAGGGAAGGCAGCTAGTCATTACCACCCACCGCCGACTCTTGGGCTACTCTTTTACCAACAAATAGTGGGATTGACCGTCACATTATAACGCCCCCACGGCTGAAAGGGCGAGCATGTTTGGTGGGACGGGGATTCGAACCCGCGACCCTCAGGTTGCGAGTCGAGCGCTTTAACCACCTGGCCATGCCGGGCCAGGGTTTATCTTAAGTTGCCTGAAACGGTATTTTCGGTACAAACCTCCCCACCCTTCCTGAAACTCGCATTAAAGTCAGAACATTCCAGATTAATTCCCTTTCTGTAATTTCCCACTTTTTGATTTTTTTTTTTTTTAGTCTTCATAAAACTGCTAGTAAGTAGTAACACGTTTCATGATAATTAACTTTATTACATGATCCAAAACTTTTTATGAACTGCTACAAATATGATGTTTCGGAACGGTTACAGAGAAAGGGGTGCGGTGAGTAGAATTTTTCTTGTCTGTATACATGTGTAACTTTCCAGTTATCCAAGCGATAATTAACTATCTTAATAGTCTTAATACAGGGTGAACGTCAAAGTGAAACAAATTATCACTACTGTTGTTTTTTTTATCAGCTGTTACACGCAATATAATGAAAAAATGTCTCGAAGCGTTTGTGATGGGAGGTATATATAATCAATCCTGTTTTTTTTTGTTTTGTTTTGTTTTAACGGTCTCCTTTCTGAATATCACATACAGTTTTTTTTTTCTGGTAACTTATAACTGAAAGTATTTTTTGTGTCATTTAGTTTAAAACATCTGCTTTTTTCAACCAATATTTTGGATTGGATAAAAGTAAATGTCATTAAATTAATGACTAGATATTAAACGTTTTATAAAGCAGACAACCATGACCCTCGAGTATTGTAGTAATAGTAGTAGTAAAAGTAATATCGAAAAGTGACAACGAATTATTGTTATAACAATGAGCTTTGCAATGTTTTATTTATTCTTGAACGTAACAATGAACATGTATTATAACAATGAGCGTTGCAGTGTTTTTATTTATTTCTAAAATTAACCATGAATTTCTGTAATAATAATGAGCGTTGTAGTGTTTTTATTTATTCCTAAAAGTAACAATGAACTTGTGTTATAACAATGAGCGTTGCAGTGTTTTTATTTATTCCTAAAAGTAACAATGAACTTGTGTTATAACAATGAGCGTTGCAGTGTTTTTATTTATTCCTAGATAATGGATTACCCATTGCATTGACACATGGTTGCTGACAGGTACCAAGTACTATTACTGGTGAATTCTGTATTGTAGTTTTTTTATTCTGGAGAAAACATCTTAAAATACCATGTTGTACATCTATAAAACTCTTTCGTTATGTTGGCCTGGCGTGGCCTAGTGGTTATCGTGTCAGGTTGGGGGTCGATGGGTTCGGAGTTCGAGACGTGATCCCGCTGAATACGTACGGTTCTTAGTGCGTTTTAAAAGTAACAGGTAATCCCGCCATTTGGTTTAAAAATCTGAACAAAACCCTTGAGGCAGCGGATGCTATTTGTTTTCTATGGTCAGTAGTTCAAAATTAGGGGTGACTATGTATCTAAACCCAAGAATGTGTCTGACGTGACCACTCAGACCACTTGAGCAGAAGGTGCCAGTCAGATTAGAAATTCCAATTTTTCCCATCATACAGCATCATGGCACCCCCATAAGCTCTGTTAGAATGACCACCTAATCGGTTTCTTTTAATGGGGTGTACCAGAGGAAAATTTGATAATAAAAATGTACTTGTTTTAAAGGTGTAAAAAGGATTACTTAAACTAAGACACTCTCAAACACATGCCAAGGGCGTCAAGTACAGAATCGGGTTATAATCTTCCCTTGAATGGAAAGGATCACCAAATAAATTTCCTTTTTACCCCTCTCTCTCTCTCTCTTTCATAAAGTTATTATTATTGGTGTACACGTTGTGACTTATCGATAGCAATATAATGAAAGTAAAACTCCATCGCATGCTTATATTACAGTCCGTTTCATTAAGCCCAAACTCATTGCAGAACGTCGGATGGAGGCTGCTTGTTGCTGTGGCAACGGATGCGCTGTTATGGCGTCATCCCAATTAAATCCCTTAAGGAAACCAACTATGGTTTCCGTTCCTGTTTTGTGTTTCTAGGTTGCTACGGTGGCTTTGTTTAAGGTTTTGAGAAATAAACAGGTAAAAATCTTGTTTTATTCGTAAAGAAAGAAGGTTAAGTATCGGTTATCTTATTTCCAGTACATTATCTATATTATTAATGGATTACTAAGTCTGAGTGTCATCGTAGACAGACAATGCTAGTTAGTGTCAGCTGCCAAGATTAGTCTGAATTTACACGCGTCAGGTAACTAAGACAGTGAAATTGTCATGAACTTTATAAAGGTTGTCCATCAAATAAATGATCACACCTAATACAGAGAGATATAAAACTTCGTATTATTTTAATTGATGCTGTACAAGGTTTTATTATGTTTACAGATTTTGTAAAAAGAAAACAAAAACATATCCTTGGCCTTCATGAGGTCTCCCGGCAAGTCGGAAGTAAGCTTACGAACTTACACCCCTAAAATCTGTGGTTCGAGTCCCACAGTGGACAGAAAGCATAATAGCCTCTTATTTAGCTTTTCATAAAGAAGATAACGACAGTTCTCAACGGAAACTGGTGACAAGAGTTGAAGTAAATATAATCGTCTCTAATGCTTGTTAGTTTTTGACATGTACTGCTACCTTCCCCTTCCATCAGTCTTAACATAGTACACGAAACATGCACAAAAACGGTTGAGTACAGAGGTGTATGTATTTGCAACCATTTGGCACGTGGTTACGCACAAGAACCGACATTTTAAGTGCGTCAGTCCCCTTTAGCAGGAACATAGACAAAGATTATCTCTTCGTCATGCACATATTTAAATGGGGTATTTCGTAATACCAAAGATAACAAGAGTCTGTTTTTTATCTTGAATTTTTAAGTTACACAGATCCTCTGTTATGTTTTTTTATTTGAACTCTCGCGTAGCACTAAATATGCTAAGAATCTCTGTGGAGTATTTTTTACCAGTCCCTAGACTTTGATCTAAATTCCATGTGCAATGGGCATAGGAATTTAAATGATAACGCCACTGTTCAGGCATTAGAAATGTCATTCTTTCTCTAGAAATCCTTGAATGTAGTGGTCTTCAGTGAAGTCTGATAACATTGGTTTGATCAGAACCATTAAAAGATCATTAACGTAACGTTTCCCGAAAATCGATTAAAGAACAAAGATCTGGATAAGGCTATTCTGGAACAAATCTTTTCCGTGTCTCTAGTTGTTGACTTAATGGGAGTTTAGTGTCTCGTTACATTATCTTCTGCGCTGGACAGTCTGTGTCTCCTCATGTCAGCATTAACACTGCCCGAAAAAAAACTCTCTTTGCGTAGCACGTTGAGGTCTGTGTAGTTGTAATAACTAGAAAGTAATTATCTTAATAAATTTATTGACACTTGATATACTGATATAGCTGAAAAAAATCGAAAGTAAGAATAAACACAAAAAGAAAAGAAAAAATGTTGGAGGTCTCAGCGTTGTCTTCGATTTCCCAGTTTTGGTCGATATGTCATTCAGTTGTTTTCTGTCCGGCATGGCCAGATGGTTAGGGCGCTTGATTCGCAATCTGAAGATCGCGGGTTCGAATCCCCATCTCACCAAACATGTTCGCCCTTTCAGCCGTGCGGGGGTTTATAATGTGACAATAAGTAGCCCAAGAAAGACTAGAGGGAAGGCAGTTAGTCAACATCACCCACCGCCAACTTTTGCGGCGGACCACTGAAAATGTTTCGCGCGCATAATGCTTGCATCATATGATGTCAACCGCAGTTGAAGAGTTAAATACCAACTGGATATGGTTTAAAACGATTAATAAATGAATTAATATATTTATTGCGTTACATTCCTAACCACATGTGAACCAGTAAGTAATGGAGAATGTGCGTTTTCATTCTATGGTAAGCAGTATTTGAAACACCCAGCTGGGAGTTAAGAACAAAACAAGAATATGAAGTGAATACCGCGTATTTGATCATTTCTGCATGTTACAAAAGATTTATTAAGATATATTTCTCTATTTTGTACATAAATCTTATATTCGAAATTTTTTCAGACTATAATACTGCAGGTTTGTTTGTTTGTTAGCAAAAAGCTACAAAAAACGGGTTATCCGTATCTGCTCTTTACCCACCGCTGAGAATCGAACCCAGCATTTTAGTGTTGTAAGTCCGTAAACTTTCTGATGACTCACGAGAAAGACACAAAAAGTAGAGCATATAAAATAAAAGTAAATGAAGTGAAGGAACTCCAAAATCTATCATTAGAAGAAACGAGTTGACTTTTCCGTATTTGAGATAATGTATCCAATTACGATCATGTTTTCGTCTCAATGGATACTTTTATTAGTATAAGTTACATGTAGTTATAGTGATTTCCGTTTTCATTTTGAGAGCATTCGTTCAACTACTATAGAATGAGAAAACAACTGTTTGTTTATTTTGTTGAATTTCGCGCAAAGCTACACGAAGGCTATCTGCGCTAGCCGTCCCTAATTTAGCAGTGGTTTAATGCTTCGTATTCTGGGTAACATGTGCAACATTATAATAGAATAAGCTTTTAAACAACATTAGGATATCGTTAAAACTATTATAAGAAAATAAATGTTTCCATCATGGGTAACATGTGCAAGATTATAATAGAATAAGCTTTTAAACAACATTAGGATATCGTTAAAACTATCATAAGAAAATAAATGTTTCCATCATGGGTATCGTGCAACAATGTCAAAGGATGAGCTTTTTATCCCTCCGTTTGCGGCTTGTGTAAGTCTGCCTACCACCTCATGCGCAAAGATCCGCAAATTGGTCTGAGAGCACATCTGTTTTTATGATAGGTTTTTACAAGCGCATACTTTGACAATGTTGCGCCCCCCAGTGGCACAGCGGTATGTCTGCCGACTTATAACGCTAGAAACCGGGTTTCGATACTCGTGGTGGACAGAGCACGGATAGCCCATTGTATAGCTTTGTGCTTAATTCTAAATAAACAAACAATGTTTCACGTTATTCATGTAAAATATTAAAAATCTGAGCGCACTTCCCTTCTACTAACAGTTTTTAACCATATACTAATGGTTCAAAGCTCATCCTTTGACAGCGTTGTAAGTTTACCCATGTTGTGAAACAGTAAAATTCTGAGTACATTTCATAGTTTCTAACCATATACTAATGGTTCAAAGCTCATCCTTTGACAGCGTTGTAAGTTACCCATGTTGTGAAACAGTAAAATTCTGAGTACATTTCATAGTTTTTAACCATATACTAATGTTTCAAAGCTCATCCTTTGACAGCGTTGTAAGTTACCCATTTTGTGAAACAGTAAAATTCTGAGTACATTTCATAGTTTTTAACCATATACTAATGGTTCAAAGCTCATCTTTTGACAGCGTTGTAAGTTACCCATGTTGTGAAACAGTAAAATTCTGAGTACAGTTCATAGTTTTTAACCATGAAAATGATCAAATGGCATCATGTCGATGATGGGACTTAGTATAATTTAGCACACCTGTAAGAGAGAAACTAACAAATTTTATGAAACGTTTTCGAATTTATTACACTTTTTAATAAAGTGAATCGGGTTCAGTGCAGTAGACTTTATTACATCATTTATTGTTAATTTTAGAGTAATATAAATGTTTCGCTGATTTACTCTAGGGCAGTGTTTCTCAACCTTTTTTTTTTTTCTTTGTTCGTGGCTCCATTTTGAGTTTGATTTATCTCTGTGGCCCAACCCTTCGTAGACGCTGTTACTTAGGAAAAAGTTACTTTATTTCTACACTGTTTATTTATAATATTATTTTTACAATATTGTATTGTTTTTAAATATTTCGTTTGTAACATACTGTTTAGTTATACAAGTAAAAAATATTCTGTTGATCATTGACATTTTATTCCGTGTGATCCTTGGACCTGATGAACACTTGAAAGTTTTTGAATGTCCGATTGCAGTGTGGTCAGTGATAAGCGAAGATCACCTCTCTTCACAACATCAAGGCGGTTACGTATTTTTGATAGCAAATAAGTCACCCAACTAAAACCAGATTCAACCAGATAAGATGAGGGAAAAGCGATATAATACAACTTTGCCTTCTCCCAGAGCTGTGGAAACTTATTAGCTATTTCACTACGTATCCAGAAATAATGTTTGGCACGTTTTAATCTAGCTTGGGCTGTTGAAATATTTTATTCGGGCAGTGAAGTTTCGGTGGCCCACTCAGAATTTACTGTGGCCTCCTGATTTCCCGTCATTTACGTGTGACCCCTTAGAAACATGGAGTGGCCCCCTGTGGGGCCAATTAACCCACGTTGAGAACCACTGCTCTAGGGTATTTACGTAAGCATGTTAAAAAAATAACTTACTTGGAGGAGGAGTGTATTCCCTCCGTATACTTTTTTGCTACATCTCTCATTCTGACAAAAAGAAGAAACATTTTTTTATATCTATCATTTTTGGAACATAGCTCAGATTGGATGTGGTTATGGAATTTTGCGTTATTTTATTTAATCGCATTAAAAACATTTGGAACATAGCTCAGATTGGATGTGGTTATGGAATTTTGCGTTATTTTATTTAATCGCATTAAAAACATTTGGAACATAGCTCAGATTGGATGTGGTTATGGAATTTTGCGTTATTTTATTTAATCGCATAAAAAACACAATTCTTTTGACTGGTTGCGAAATATTAAATTCTAAATAGGTACGTTTTTTTAAACCAAAAAAATATGCTTAAAATGTTTATCCCTTTAGGATTGTAGTAAATATTGTTTTTAGAAATGATAAAAGTGTTTATAGATTTTAAAAATGTTATTTTACGCCATCTTGTCATTTTTGATCGCTAAAATACATAGGATTTCGATAACAGCCCGGTGTGCTTTTCTTCTTTTGTTTTATATGGGTGCCCGGTATAGCCAGGTGGTTAGGGTGCTTTTCTCCTTTTGTTTTATATGGGTGCCCGGTATAGCCAGGTGGTTAGGGTGCTCGACTCGCAATCTGTGGGTCGCGGGTTCGAATCCCCGTCCCACCAAACATGCTCGCCCTTTCATCCGTGGGGGCATTAAAATGTGACGGTCAATCCCACTATTCGTAGCCCAAGAGTTGGCGGTGGGTGGTGATGACTAGCTGCCTTTCCTATTGGTCTTTCGCTGCTAAATTAAGGATAGCTAGCCTAAATATCCCTCGTGTAGCTTTGCGCGAAATTCAAACCAAAACCAAACTTTTTTTATATGGTAAGTATGCTTCATTATACATTGCTGCTCTACATACATGTGAGATATAAAGATAGATATAACACAGTTTTTTTTCAGTATTCATAGACAACATTTGATTTTACTCTCTTTTCTTAGCAAAATATCGTTTTCACGTACTTGTTTTCAGTGCAAGCAAAGAATTGAATTAGAGAAAGAAGCATCTGGAGAAAAGACTTCCGATAAATACATTATTTTTTGTGAGTTGGACTTATTAGAAAAGTTTTTGATTGACATTAATATTGAAATCATAGATTCTTTTTAATTTGTACAAAAAGAATAACTTATTTTTCAGGCTCGTATTTTTTTTTTTACAATTCTTTCTGCGTAATGAGAAACGAGGCAATATTCTGACCGTTGATTTATCAAATCACAAAGGTACTTTCTTCAGACACTTTTACTCAGTATAGTTTTTTTGAATGCAAAGGTCTTCGCGCTCCAGCACAAATTTGATTGATTAAAATTTGTCAAGTAGAAAAGACAAATAAGAAAGGGTAAATATCTTCACTTTGTTCCAGCTCAGCAGATTGATTCATCATGTAGCTCTTGGTAATTAATGAATCGCTAAGTCTAAAAGTAGAGGGGGCAGCTGTGCGTCATTAATTAGTTTTAAAAAAAACTGTCTATCAGTGATGATATTTCATTATTGTCCGCTAAAATATTTGTCGAATTTTTCGAGTAAATAACTTCGTTGATACACTGTCGTTTTCGTACTTTTTTCAACACCACGTATTTCTGTATATTTTAATCATTGTCTGTTTGCAGTGAATGTTAAAACCTTGAATCGTTCGAACATTACATAGGTAAAATCAGTTTAAATCAAAGCACTGATTGGCCCGGCGTGGCCGGTGGTTAGGGTGCTTGACTCGCAATTTGAGGGTAGCGGGTTCGAATGCTCGCCCGTTCAGCCGTGGAGGATTTATTATGTGCGATCAAGCCCACTATTCTTTGGTAAAAGAGTAGCCCAAGAGTTGGA
>NW_013667263.1:220418-221609 GCF_000517525.1 Limulus polyphemus | reverse complement strand
GTGAGTGCTGGGTTCTTTTTGTATAAAAGAAAGACAGTGTGTAAGAACATGTACCAAGGAACCCAGCACTCACG
Organism: Limulus polyphemus; assembly: GCF_000517525.1. Taxonomy (NCBI): domain Eukaryota; kingdom Metazoa; phylum Arthropoda; class Merostomata; order Xiphosura; family Limulidae; genus Limulus; species Limulus polyphemus. The sequence goes on along the minus strand of NW_013667263.1, from coordinate 221,535 downwards.
GTACATGTTCTAACACACTGTCTTTCTTTTATACAATGGGTTCTGTTGGTGTAGCTCTTGGCGTCCCGTTTCTCCTCTCTAGCAATATCTTGTTATCCAGAAACGTTTTGTTGTAGAGCTCAAATATTTGAAACGCTTCTTTGTTTTCGAAGAAATCTGCATTACTAATGAAATTTGATATAGAACTGACTCTGCTGAACAAGTCAGTTATCTACAGAACTCTCACCTGTATCGAACAAGTTAAGGTACCTGTCCTTCGTCCGGATTATGAACTTAAAAAAATATGTGGGTGGATGGTATGAAAAATAATATAAAAATTCTAACTTCTATACAATTTATTTATAACATGACATATTATTACAGTATTCATTATTACCTCACGAAATGTTTTGTAGAAGGTTTAATAACTCAATATGTATATACTTAAAACATGTTATACACTCTGCGGTGGTCATGGTGACTTGTAGGAAGAGGTAGCGACAAAATAGTGGTGTTAGGAGTGCGTTCTGTTACCCGCTTTCAACACCCAGTTCTTATTGTTCTTCCACAATGCTTTATGTAATTAATTAAAAGACGATCATAGGCCGCAGAAGTCTCTTACAGACCGAAGTTGAAAGGTCCCGGGTCAAAGTAGGAAGTTGGTATAATTCAAAAACCAGCTCTCCATATCAGCCTTAAGGTGACTGTTGGAGTAGAAACTTCAGCTGACTTTATTTATTATTGCAATAGTGGTAGCCATATTTTTTCATTGCACTCCTTCACAAAGAGTGCTATGGCACTCTCTGAGTTATATAAGATGTTTGTGTGCCCTCCCCCACATTGTGTGTGTACATTGTGCTATAGAAAATTTAATATTTTTTTTTTCAGTGTAAGGACGTGGCGCCATCTAAGAATATAGTTAACGTTAATTTAAGTCAAAAATAATAAATATTCAATAACAGAAATAATGGGGAGTCGAGAGGGTTGATAACCACCACTAACATGCCCCTTGTTCCAAACTATCATTTCACAAAGTTTGGTTGAGATTAGCCCAGCGACCTAGCAGTAGTTATATAACGGACAAACAGGCAGACAAACAGAGTTTGGGATATATATATATATATATATATATATATAT
>NW_013667263.1:184619-219527 GCF_000517525.1 Limulus polyphemus | reverse complement strand
ATATATATATATATATATATATATATATATATTTAGATATTGAATGGTAGTTTGTAATGTTAATTCTTATCCTTCGTATTTTCTAAGTTTGCATAGTGAATTGTTTGTTGTTGTCTTGTTTTGTTTTGAAAAAAAAATATTATAAACTTACAGTATGAACAATTATTGTTGAGTGGACTCATCACTTGTATCAGCAGACCATTAAAGTATGAACAATTATTGTTGAGTGGGCTCATCACTTGTATCAGCAGACCATCGAACTGTTGCTGTCGTCCATCGAAGTTTCATTTTTTAATTTCATAGAGTTTTCATATGTTTTTGTTTTTACACGCACGGTCGTACAATGGGTTATCTGTGTTGTATCGATACATGAATCGAACCGTGAATTTTCATTTGTGTTTTTTATTAATTTATAGACCTTTCTATATATTTTTGTTGTTAAGCTTAAATTCGCACAATGGGTTATATCTGTACAGTATCGATACAGGGATCGAACCGTGAATTTTCGAGTTATAAGCGTTAAAACTTACCACTGAGAAACTTAGTGTGAAGAAGAATGATTTAGCTTGTGTCATACCATAGAGTCGTACTAAATTGTACTTGTGTAAGCCACGTTCCATAGAGTCGTACTAAATTGTACTTGTGTAAGCCACGTTCCATAGATTCCTACTAAATTGTACTTGTGTAAGCCACGTTCCATAGAGTCGTACTAAATTGTACTTGTGTAAACCACGTTCCATAGAGTCGTACTAAATTGTACTTGTGTAAGCCACGTTCCACAGAGTCGTACTAAATTGTACTTGTGTAAGCCACGTCCCATAGAGTCGTACTAAATTGTACTTGTGTAAGCCACGTTCCATAGAGTCGTACTAAATTGTACTTGTGTAAGCCACGTTCTTCCGATTTCAAACTAGCCGTTTTGGGTAAAGAAAAAAAAATCGTCTCTTTCCCACTTACGTTTTTATCTAGTGTTGTCAGATAGGCGTTTTATCACCTTTTAATATGTAAGTCACAAAAATGTGCCAAAGTTAATGTTATTAAAATGAACTCGTAACTGTAGAAGGGCATTATAGGTGACTACTGCTATAATTTTACATTTTAAAATATCACAACCGAAGTAAGCATATTTTAATACAGGATACAAAGTTTGATAGAAAAAAAGTAAAATGTTTTATTCGGTACTGTTTTGTAACGAACACTTATTTCATATTCAGATGGCACTTGTGTAAATACTCAAAATCAAGATTGTTTAAAATAAAAACAACGATTTATTATACCCGAACCATAAAAAATGTGATTGTCCGCAGTCTCAAAAAATACAATAAAAATACTGAATAACTTCTGTAAAGGACAAAAAACCCGATGAGACTGAAAACGATCTCGCACACACTCGTTATGTGTTTTACTGCGTCATCCTCGGGAGTGTAATGTTAGGCACGAATCGGACATTTTTATACACATACAACAAACAGCCACCTGGTACATTTTACACACTGAAGAACTTCACGCCATTAGGTCCATCATCCTTATTTAATGTTTTAAACTTATTTTTATTATCTCGGTAGTTTCACGTATATTCATACCAATGAAATGTTTAGGTTGTGCTAAAATAACGTTTTCTTTTTTTCCATTGAATGATGTGTTTAGTTTGATTAATATGTTCTGCTGATGGTGAAATAATATGATTATTGTTTTTTAACATTTCCTTTGTGTTCATTCATTCTGTATTTTAATGTCTCATATTTTAATGAATATTGTGTATAATAAGTCATTGGTTTTTAAAACAACAAAACACTTATTTACAGTATAAATATGACATTTTATCATCTTTATTTTTGTGTGGAGAACTTTGTTAATCTTCACATAGAAGTTAATATATTTGTCACTAAAATAATAAAAATCAACTATATTTATATATGGTGAACCTCATCAAAACCTAAGCTGGATTTGGAGGTTTGAAATGGGGTTGCTGAAGGACAAAAATCTTTACTGCGTTTTCACAGGAACCATCTTACTAATGGTCACAGTTGGATATACAAGTTGGTTTGGATCGTCTTGAAATTATACTTTTTCCTCTAGTTTTTTTTTTTTCTGGGGACAAAAATTATTAATTTAAATATTAACTATATTTAATTAATTATTCATTTTCCTGAAACCTTAATGTGGGCAGCATTGATCTCACGTGACCTCCACCTTTGCACATTAATATATTTATGCGTTAAACAGTCTGTATTAACTAAAGCGCTCTAAAGCAAAAGCTTTATGGACCGTCACAAATGTCATTTTAATGTTAATTTAGTGTTAACTCATGGATGTGGAAATAGCCTATAAGCACCCACCTTAGTGGATTATACATAGCGTCTCAACCACCACTGTTTGTCATATCCCAGCTGGCATGATGAGCCATAGTACTGGGCAAAAGACCTTGTAGGCACTGAATATAGCAGATATAGTGTGGTTGGCCTAATGTTACATTCTTTTTTTTTTAGTTTTGTTCACAGCTTTTTATAATTGCATGAGATATTTCGCTCAGACTGGTGAATTCATTTGTTAGAAACTATTGAGATAATGTAAAATAATAAAAACAAATCTGTATTTCTTTTAAAATAATAAAATCTTGCTATATAAGCTAGGCCTAATTGGCTAGGTATTTTGTATAGCCTCGACTTTGCCAAACTTTTGAAATGCATTCAAGCTTAAACATCAACAGTTGCATCGTTTTGACATTTAAGTACCTTCAGTCATTGATTCAATTCATTAAACTGAATTCCTCCCATGAAAGCCGGTTCATGAGATAAAATTTGAGTATTGATGCAGAAACTAATTAAGTTTGCTTGTTTAGAATTTTCGGGCAAAGTTCTCGAGAGCTATTTGCTCGTGATCATCTTTAATTTTGAATTGGTAGACTAGAGGGAAGACTGCTATTAACAGCAACCGCCGCCATCTCTTGTCTAACCGAACAGTAGGATATGACCGTCAGTTTGTTTGCGGATTCACAGTGCGGGCGCGTTAACCATTAGGCCACACCCAGTAAAATATTAAAAAAAAAAAAGACAAAAGAAAACATTTGTCAAAATGTAAAGCGCCTAGTATTTTCTTTGCTATTCGTGCTAACAGAATTTGAGAAAAGAAAACTGTATTTCAAAACTACTAGCTTTGACTTTAATGTTGACTAAATATGTATATGTATATATATAACCATACACATAGTTACTGTGCACCAAAATATGTAAAACAAATATAGTTAAACAAGGACATGTTCGATTTTTCTGTGTTTTTCTCTGTCGTGTTACGTCGTCACAGTACTTTTTTTCGTCCCTTTTGAAGTTTTCCATGTATCATTGGTCGATCTGGTGTTTTGTTTTTACTGACAGCAGAGGTAATTTAAGTAGCTTTAAAGCTCCAACATTTTTTTTATGTCCGATGAATCCACGAAAACAAAACAGTCTACAATATAGGCACGTATTATCCAGCTGAATGACGCAGCTATGTCTTTACTTGGGAAGCTACTTATACAAAACTGATGAAACACGCTACAGATTGTCATTGTGCCTGTTTGGGTTTTAAATCCCTGAATAACATGAGTGATAACCGAGTTTAACTGCACCTGTGTACCACACAAAGCACTATAAAAAATCTAGCCCATTATTTCCTATTGTACTCGCTAGCAACGTCAAGAGACTACAATGTTAATCGAAATTGGAGTTATGAGTCACTCCACTGTGTTTTATGTTAAATATGTTATTGTGTATTGATTGAATACAAGCGACACCTGTATTTAAATGTTCGAAAAGCTTAAACTGTCTCAGTGAAAAATCAAATTCGGAAAAGTTTTAAGTCGAGGCTGTTAAACTCACTGTTATGGGGTTGTTACCAGCCTAACTGAGCTCCCCATATATATATATATATATATATATATGTGTGTGTGTGTGTGTGTGTGTGTACATTATATAACGTTCGACTTGCAATCTTAGAGTTGCGGGATCGAAACCCGGTGCCGAAAATACTTCTTCAGCCGTGAGGGCGTTATAGTCTAACAGTTAATCCAACTATTCGTTGGTAAAGAGTAGCCCAAGAGTTGGCGGTGGATGTTGCCGGCCGATTGCCTTCCATATGCTCAGCAGCTCAAACTTAGAGACGGTGGCATATAGCCTTAGTATCTTTGCCATAAACATAACAAACGTCATATAATATTTGTTTGTTTTGAATTTCGAGCAAAGCTACACGAGGGCTATCTGCGCTAGCCGTCCATAATTTTGCAGTGTAAGACTAGAGAGAAGGCAGCTAGTCATCACCACCCACCGCCAACTCTTGGGCTACTCTTTTACCAACGAATAGTGGGATTGACAGTCACATTATAACGCCCCCACGGCTGAAGGGGCGAGTACGTTTCGTGGGACGAGGATTCGAACCCGCAGAGAACTTACAAAAATTCTACCACTGATTTACCTAAAACATACTTATTTAAAAAGCAAGAGATATTTGCTGATGTTATCTAACAACGATCAAAATTAAACAGAAAAACCTCCAATACAGGTTGAATCTCTTAAATGAAAAAAAAAAGTAAAAATACAAGTTTGCAGCTGCAGCAAAGTTCCAAGGAAGAGAGAAAAATGAGTTGATTTATATAACAGCTACATAACAGAACACTTTAGTGTGATATACAGAACTTTCTCGCAAGAAATTTAAGGCAGGCCACCAAAACTGAAGAAGGAGCTTGAACACACGAAAAGGAACCCAAAGATTCTAAAGTAAAAGTTTAGATCTGTCTGACCAATGGGGAGTCCTGAAAATAGACAATCAACAACATATGTTCTTGATCATTAAAGCAGAGCTAGAACGTGTACTGGACTATGATAGCAGTGTCCCCCTAGGGCTGAAGACAACGAACGCTAAAAAATAGCAACAAGAGGTAGGGAAATAATGTTTCACCTCAGGCTTAAGATAGGCTGGGAATTCACTGGGAACGACAGCAAGCTTGTACAAACATTCTTGCCTACAGCATTAAACTGATTAGAAAACTATGAAGTGTCTGAGCATATTGACTTAGGCCTTGACAGTTAGTAACACTTACTTACTTACTGTCATTTAAAAATGAGCAAACCCTAGGATTACTGAAAAGTACAAAATACAAATAGTTTCCGATATTCGCGCAACAGTACTCAAGGATTATCTGCGCTAGCCGACTCTGATTTTGAACTGACAGATTAGAGAAGAGTCAACTGCTGATCAGAGGGAAGGCAACAGTCATCTGCACTCTACCACACGCAATTCACACTAAGGGATTGACTGTCACTCTTATAACGCACCCACAATATTTTGTGATATTACACAGATTCGAACCTGGCTCGCCAACTCCGAAATTCAGAGCTCTACCACATGAACAACCCGCGTTCAATATAGGAAAGAAACAATGAATAGCAAAGCTGCTAAGGCCACCTTCCATAATTTTGAGCTGGTAGACTGGAGAGAAGGCAGCTAGTTAATAGTTCCTACCGCCAAATCTTATGCTACTCTAATCGAATTTGACTGCTTCTCTTATAACACACCCATGGCCCAAACATGTCCAGGCGATTTTTTTTTCTTTAGATAATGGAATGCCAACCACCAGGATAAGTCAGGTCCTAAAGAATCAACAGAAGTGTGAAAAGGTTTAAAATTTCAACTTAACGCCCTACATCCATCCAGTCTAATGTCACACTGTAACCATTTACTTATGATATTAACACTTTTAATCATTTCATGAAAAGAAAATATCGTGTTGTAACAAATTTAAAATTCAGAAATGATACATCTTTCACAAATTTTTTTTCCTATTTCACAGTTCATATTACTAAGGTGATACGACGATTTTTCTAGCACACCAACCTTACTGTCTTGTTGCAATTTTATAATGCCTAAAGATGCATTTAATGAATGCAAAATAGCCTATTAGTTTGAAGTGCCTTATTTCAGTAATGTTCCATGGATAGTAGCATTAGCGCCTGAAAGTATTAAGTCTTTCAGTAACCAGGTAAAAAGTCGTTTTCAATAAAATTGCCGGAACGTTAAATTATGCGCATTTATAAACATCCTTATTCACCCAGGAAAGACGCATCCAAATGTAATTACCTGAGGAAGTCATCTTAACCAAAGATATACCTTATATTTTGTAGGGTTTTAAAGATCTAGATATATATATATATACACTATAGATAGAAAGACAAACAGTTCAGTAGATCGACAGATAACAGCTACGCGGTTGATAAAGAACTATAAATATACAGACACTGAAATCCAAACAGAAAAACAAAACAACGTCAATTCCGTGTTTGCGGAGCGTGCAGGATGTAGATCCCAAAAAAAAAACGCATCGCGCTTTGCACTTGGAGTCGTGGGTGCGTTATAAGAGTGACAGTAAAATCCCGAGAACCAGTCTGCCTTCGTAGATGGAATAGAGAAAACCCTTTTTTGGCTACATAAATAAAAGAGTGAAAACTGGCCTGCTCACACGAAGGGAAGACTAGAAAAACCCAGTCTTCCCTCCCGAATATCGACTATCATAAGGGAGGTTTTTAAGTGCATCTTGAAGGAAAATCCACTAACAAAAGAGTTAATTCAAATCACCGATTTGTTTGTAATGCCGTCAATACTACTGGTAGGATCCATGCACGCATCACATAAAATAATTTAATATTTTTTCGTGTCACAACATTAAATACAAATAAATGATAAAAAAAAGTAAACTCATTAATGTTCTGTGTGAACGACGAAAGGGACTTCAGTGGTAAATAATTAATTATAGTGTTTGTTTGGGACCCTATAACCATTAGTCGTGGAACCACAAGCAACTGGGTTCTTAATTAGTTTAGAAAAAAAATGTTTAAAATTTCCCAATAATTCTAGAGTTTAGTGGCATAGCTATAGATAGGGATTCTGTTCGCACCAAGATATATATTTGTTTGGTTTCCGTTTGTCTCCCTTGTGGTGTGTCCACATCCCTTAGCTTCATGTGGTTTATATTACTAAGGTTTGTAGGAATCGATAAAACAGAACCTAAACGTTGTTTTTTTACTCTCCAGACAATTATGTCAATAAGTTCGGATTTTGTTCTGTGATTTTTTGTTACTATTTGAGATTTGTTTCAAAGACGAACGTCGAATGAGAAGAAAAAAAAACAAACAATCTACGTGTGTATAACTGATGAATCGACTTTTAGGGAAGATTATTTTGGGGTCAATGCATTTGGCAGAAAGAGATTTGGAAATGTTTCCATGTGATATTCACGATTTTTGTCACCGAATGTTCAGTCTGAAATATGTTTCGATAAATATGATGAAGCTTTTGATTTGAGTATTTTGTTGCTTAACATACACAGAAGCAGTTTTTACTTTGAAATTTTAATACAGAAACTATTTCTTTTCTCACCTGAACAACACTTCAAACGCACGATGGGTTACAAATGTCAGGTCAGAGACCCCCCTAAGATTCAAGCATAGCCATCCCAAATTTTGAACTTATATGGTTTCAAACACGCTGGCCCGGCATGGCCAGGTGGTTGAGGCGCTCGACTCGCAATCTGTGGGCCGCGGGTTTGAATCTCCGTCACACCAAACATGCTCGCCCTTTCAGCCGTGGGGGCGTTATAATGTGACGGTCAATCCCATTATTCATTGGCAAAAGAGTAGCCCAAGAGTTGGCGGTGGGTGGTGATGACTAGCTGCCTTCCCTCTAGTCTTTCACTGCCAAATTAGGGACGGCTAGCGCAGATAGCCCTCGTGTAGCTTTGCGCGAAATCCATAACAAACCAAACCAATCAAACACGCTAGAGACATACACCAAGCTGATAGAGGAAATATTGCGACAGTGGTATGAAAATCTTTGAGAGAGCAAAAAGTATAGAATTAGTCTTCACTCTTATATTTCAATAAACCACGTAGCATTTCACAGATAAAAATAATATATCTTACAGTCGTTAGTTTCCACATATACAAACTTTTAAAAAGAAGAAAACCAAAGAAGTCACTGGCCTTTATGCTTCAGTTTCAAATTATCTCCCCGATATTCAACTATTCATTCCCTCTCAGGCGAAGTTGTCACGATCTGAAAAAAGATGGATTAATACGTTTGAGAAATAGTTAGAACTATATGCGGTTTTTGGAAAGTAAAGAATATTAAAATTCAAAGTTGATTCTCACAGTAACGACAACAAATATAACATATACACACACGTGGAACATTCAAAAGAAGATATTGTGCTATAGAAATGTTGACTAAGGGAAATTTGATCGCTTTATGATTGGAAAATGTAAATATCACGTTTGAAACAGCCTGCGCCGTCAGGAATCAGGACTTGTCTCTTACCTTATACACATATACATATCACCGCAACTGCTCCCGACTTTGCGTAAAAACAAGTCGTTCGTCATTCATATTAAATCAGTAACGTGTTTTAGTAACGAACACACAATAAAGTAAATTGTAGACCAGCCAAGTTTAAAACCTGTGGTGAGGATGAAAAACGAGTTTGTCACAATTGTAAGTTCCGAGCATCGTTTAGATGCGCCAGGTAGTGTATATAAGCTGTTTTCAGATTTGTGAAGCGATAAAGAAAAATACTGATGATGATAGAGAAGAGTCTTTTGATATACAACTTAGAAAGTATAACAAGTTTGGTGCGTGTTCCAAAAGTTTTTAGAAAATTGAAGTAGTGATGATGTGCGTGTATGATTTTAAAGTGCAGTATCATACATAGAGCTTTATATAAGTATGATGTGTTTTTGTTTTTCATAACAACTTTGTTTTAAAACACGTAAGAGTGTATGTTTACCACACAATCTTTTCTAGTTTATGTCTCTCAACATCGTGTAAAAGATCTGAGCAAATTAAGTCATAAATTTGTTTGAAATTGCTTGCTTGTTTGTAGTGAAGCACAAAGCTACACAATGGGCTATCTGTGCTCTGCCCATTACGGGTATCGAAACCCGGTTTCTAGTGGTATAAGCCCACAGACATACCGCTGTGACGCTGGGGGGGGGGGCTTGTTTGAAATGATATATAACATAAACTGCAGATTGCTAAGACTTGTTTTAATCACTATTTTTGAGAATACCAATAAAGTGAAAAATATTTAATACTTCTTTAGTTTTTAACAGAAGAAAGGGAAATAATTGATGACGCCGTCCGAACTGACAGGTTGTAGATCGAAGTTTAAAAGATTAAATAAAAAACGAATAAAAATGAAACCTTATTTCAACTAGCAACCATCCGCAATCGTTAAAAACACCACGAAGTTGCGTTTCTGTTGGGTGATAACAAAACTAACGTCATAACTATTTGTAATTACCTCAGACAGTATGGCTAATCTGGGTAGGCTTGTTTTTTTTGTTTTCAAATGAAGCGTCCTGTAGAATCTTCCACATTTCTTTAATTTTTTGTCCAATAGTTTTATATATATTTTTTTTACATTACATGCATGTCAACACGAGCGAGACGCGCTATTTGTCTTTATTGTTCCACTTTGATTAATTATAGTGATTGTAACAATTTTAAGTATATATAGATTTCATTGTTAATTTTCTGGTTTAATATTTCAGTTCAAAACTAATGATTTTTAGGGCTATGGACTCGTAATCTGCGGGTCGCGAGTTCGAATCCCGTTACTGAACATGCTCGTCCTTTCTGCTGTGAGGCGCTGTAATGTTACGGTCAGTCCCACTTTTCGTTGACAAAAGAGTAGATCAAGAGTTGGCAGCGGGTGCTGTTGACTAGCTCCCTCCTGTCTAGTCTATCAGATCAAAATTAGGGATAGCTAACGCAGATAGCCCTTGGGTAGTTTTTCTCGAATAGAAACAAACATGTTTTGCTGTGGTTTTCACCATTTCTTTCTCTCTATATAAACATTATCACAAAGATAATGTCAGTTTTACTATTTATTTCGATATCCCAAACATGTAAGAAGTAACGACAGCTATCGTACCATATTTGTTTAATAATGTTTTTAGGAAGTGCTTGCAGAATATTTGTCATTGATTTGGCAATATTTACTCCAGTGATTCTAAACGTGGGGCGCACGCCCCACAGGGGGGGGGGGGGTAATTTGAAAAGGCTACAGTAAGAAAAAAATTTCATTTCGGTGTGAAATGTTGGTAAATTTCTAAATTTTACATTATATTATTATACCTTTTCAACACCAAGTTTATTTTTATATTAAGGGGGCATCAAATGTTTTGAGGGGTCTAGGTGGGACATGGAGCAAAGTAGGTTAATAACCACTGATTTACACGGTTACTACTACCACTATTAAATTTATTTTTATATTAAGGGGGCATCAAATGTTTTGAGGGGTCTAGGTGGGACATGGAGCAAAGAAGGTTAATAACCACTGATTTACACAGTTACTATTACCACTATAGATGAGTGACTTAAGGCAGTTGTTGTGAGGTATTTTTGCCCACCAGTTTCCACGTATCACAATGCTATGAGTAGGAGAATCACGTCTAATGGGAAAAGTTGGAGCATCAAGCAACAAGAAGTAATTTAACTTCATCCTGAAGCCTTACTCTTTACATTTTTAAACCTAGAAACGGAGATATACCTGCAAATTTAATGACGGTCACAGAAAAAATAAGTATGTGACTGACACAACTACAGTGTGTGAGCTTACAACTGAGAAAAATATTTCAACATCTCTTTGTATTTTCCTTTTCTTTACTTTTTCTGTTTTAATATTTGATACTTAAGTTTTATTTGTATATCTCAGTCTTTAATATACTCAAATCTTGGAATCACTTATTGTTTAAGACTGACCAGTATTTTTATTTTATAGTTTAACTTTGAATGTCTTTAATTTAATTAATTATTCTGGGATGCTATTCCTTCTTGTGTTTTATACGATTAAAAAAATCAATTTCATTAGACATTATAGTTATATGTTTATGGAGTTCTTGTTAATTATTTCGAAACGCACTAAAGAACGGGTTTAGAAATAGAACAGGAAAAATAATCCCTTGCGTGATTGTCAATATCCAGGGTAAAATTAACAACCAGTTTCTATGTTGGATTATGATACTTAACCATCAAATACTTCGGACATAAAAACATAATAGTCACAGCTGCATGGTTCCATCACACACTTATCGACCCTGTTATTACGTGCATAAAATTCGTTCTGAAAAATAACCCTGGAACTATTAATACAACTAATAACTCGAATTTAAAAAAATGTACAGAAATATCACGCACTTGATCAGGTATTCAGTGTTTCGGCGAAATGTTAAAATAATGTTTGTGTAAAACGTATAACATATATTTTACCGCTTGGTTAGAAACATCCAACAAGTCATGCAAATTATGGGTTTCATTCATAATGTAGTTTTGTTTCCTGTTTCACCTGAGTATTTAAACATTGTTTCATAAACCTAAGCAAATGGGATTGAGAACTTAGATCAGTACTACTTCTACATGAATTTCAAGTAAATACTTGTCAGTGAATAATGAAATTATTTTTAGAATTTTTCGACCTGACTGGCATATTATACGTATGTGTGCTAACAGCCAGGTCAGGGACGCCTAAAATTCGCGTCTGGCCATCCCTGATTTTGGATTTCTATTTAGCGGTACGTCTATGGATTTAAAACGCTAAAATCAGGGGTTAGACTATAAAACACACACTGACTACAGGGAGGATAGCTAGCAACACCCGTTACAAAAAGGGCTTTGTGCAGCTCTTTGAACTGAAAAATAAAATTGACTGTCACTTTTATAACGCGCCCGCAACTGAAAATGCTGCCTTCTCTCTAAACCATCACCTCAAAATTAGTGACGGCTAGCGCACATAACCCTCGAGTAGCTTTGCGCAAAAATGAACAAAAACGACAAAAAAAACAAAAAAAAACAATTTTCATACAAGAATTGTGGTTACTTATACTTGCATTTGTTATCTTTATTGTCTGTTGAGAACTAGCTGTGTTTTATGCAGATTCAGCTCTGTAAATCATTTGTGATTCTTGATTAAATGTGCACATTTGATCCGTGCATTGAGTTGGGTATGTATGAGCCATTCATTCATCGTGCCTTCAAAAACAATAACGTAACTCTCTGTTGCGCTAATAATATATATATATATATATATGCTTTGTAAAATGTATTCAATTGTTACTAAAAACCAATTTAAATGTACAATAAGTATTATTTATTTCTCTTAAGACCTGAAGGATATATTTAAGCCAGAAAGTTCATCAATCTAGAAACTCGGTTTCTTTGTGAAATTCTACAATTACCATTAAGGGATCATAGTCGTAGTGTTGTAGCCTAATATTATAAATTGGTTTACTTTCCTTAACGATTTATGTCTGAAGTGAATAAAATTGTACTTATTTTTAATTAAAATAAATCGACATAACTGGTTATAGTAATAAAAGTGTCTGAATAATTAAGGTTGTGTCTATTCCATATTTATTGGGCTTGGCATGTTCTTGTGTTTAGCTCGCATTTTTGAGGACTGATTGGAGTTACGATAAAATTCCACTATTAAATAAGACAAGAGCAGCAAAGTATGTGATGGTGGGTGCTGTTGATTCGCTGCCTTCCCATTCTGCCAGTCCAAAATCAAGGAAGGCCATGCACGAATAACGTTCGTCTAGCTTTGCGCATACGCTCTGTGGATTATTTACCCTTTTATGTCGTTGTTAACATGGCATCACCTTTTTCTTTCACTTCTCCTCCTCTTTATTCCGATTTCTGAAGCTAAAAATAGTTTTATCATGAATTCCAACTTCCAAATACGTTCCAATATTTTATATAGCTTTTCTAGATTACGAAACGTTTGTAATAAATATTCCGAGGAACTATTAAACAGCTGAAGAGATGCGAGTTAAGGTATCGGTGTTTCTCAGAGTTTGATATCTGCATAATTTGAAACTAAATCAAGAATTTAAAACAGGTTTTAGATGTTAAGCAAATGTCGATTTTTTGCATGATCGGGAACAACACCGGTTTAAAATATCTAACTGCTATATATATTGTTAACCGTTTTCTTGAATTTTGTATAAAGAATTTTCTTTGGTTTTTAAGTTTTATAATAATGAGAAAATCGCCGATAAGAATTACGCGTGTTATTCGTTAGCCAACCGAATGGATAGAAATTCACGAAGGTTTTATTAAATGAATTCACAACATTTCTTGTAAATGTTCTTGTTTTGATGCGTCAACTAATATGAATATTTTTGACAGTTTCTTAGGATTTAGCTTCCTGTTGTTAGATCCTACAACAAGTATAGATCAAAAGGTAATTTTTCAATAACGATCTATTTTTCATTTCTTTTTCTTTCTGCGTAACGATGATAGCAGTGTAGTTGCTTTTGGTTTTACTTGCGTTGCTAAGGTATACTTGTAATATGACAAGTATCGTTTGTAAATATTATATTCTAGATATTTTGTGTAGTGTTTGACCGTTGTTGTTGTTTTTCTGTTTGCAGTGTATTGGAAAAGTTTTCTATTTCAAGTCTTTCTTTTTTTCCATTATTAATCCCAATACGAGTCCGTATTGATTTATTTGTGAACACGTTATCCTGGTTGATGTTTTGGGTTCAAGATTTCGTTTTTTAAACTATGGAACCAACTTTCGTAATTCTGTTAGTATAACAGATTAAATGTTCGATTTCAGCAACACATTTCAAGATGTTACATATTCTTTATATGAAACATTGTGAACATTTATCATTGTAATCAAATGTTGACCTGGATATAAACAGTCTTCAGTAAAACATGATGTTTACTTTCTGCATTGATGTAGAGGAACAGTTGTGGATGAATCATCCCAACAAAAGAGATTTTGAATTTACATGAATGTTGTTCTTGTATAAACAATGATTCATGGTTCACGTCTCGTTACCGTAATAACGCTCTCCTCATTTAGACTGACGGACTATAAGAGTGACGGACAAATTCTAATATTCAGTCGGTAAAGAGTAGCCTAAAAATTGGTGGTGGGTGCTGTTGACCACCTTCTCTCACTCTTTTCTGACAGTTCAAAATTAGGGACAGCTTTGTGCGAAAATCACGAAATAAGCATAAACTAAAGATACAAGACTTTAAAATATGGAACAATAATACCTTGAACTGACAGCTTACTGTCTTGAATATACTACAGGTTGTCTGAAAACATAGGTAATTTGCAGCTTTTCTTAATTTCAGAAACGTGACTGATTATGGTGTTGTCAAAACATGAGAAGGTCGATTTAATCCTACTGTTAATCCACACTTGTTTCACTTTACAAGGACAGCATGCGGAACAGTTAGTTGCATAATTATCAGTGTTCTGTTTCTTTTCTGTGCTCCAGATCGTTAGAGTTGTTAGCCACATCCTTGTGTGAGGTTCATCTTAATAAAAACTGTTTCTTTTCTGTGCTCCAGATCGTTAGAGTTGTTAGCCACTTCCTTGTGTCAGGTTCATCTTAATAAAAACTGTTTCTTTTCTGTGCTCCATATCATTAGTTGTTAGCCACATCCTTGTGTCAGGTTCATCTTAATAACAAGTTTTTGTTTCTTAACTGACCTGTTAATGCATATTTAAGTACTTTCTCTTCCAAATATTCACAAACTGTAAACTTTTCAAAGTAATTTAGTATTTTCAGTATATATTATACTAAACATAGTTAGAACTTTAATTGAAAGTTTGAAATCCTCAAGAGCTGGTACGTTTAGATTGAACTGAACAATCTAAGACCGTTGGGTTTTGTGGAGTCAGTTCTCTGGAACTGTTTATTTAAAAACAGCCTTGAGGACACTGCAACAATTTGCTATCCAGTTTTGACTATCAAGATTTGCTCTTTTTTATAATTTTTTTATCAGTTATGGCACCTCTGCTCTTTATTTTGTGTAAAAGAACGGCACTAACAAAAAAAAAAAGTAGGGTTTAAATTCAGTTCTGTGTGACAGGACAGGTTCACACATTGATTGAAAATTGGGCTAGTGCGCCGCTGTACTCATCAGCCCTAACTTCAATAATCTCAGACGTGTGCTATGAACATGATTCCAGGCCGTTTTAAACGTCCTCTTAAGCTAGGAGTCAGTTTGCTCTCTGGGCTCGTGCTCGTAGCATGCTTGTCCATCAAAAAGTGTAATTACGTTGGTGAGCCTTTACTTTAACATATTTTTCCGCGAATGTGAAATTAGATTCAGCTGCCTCATTTTTCGTACATTTAGAATAATAAGAAACAGTGGAGCTTCAGGAACCGGCAGTGGCGCGAGCTTTCTCTAACGCATATTAAGAAATACTTTGGCTCGAAATGTTTTCTCAAACATTCGCGCTGATAATTTCAGAATTTATTTCCCAATATATAAAATAAACTTTAAACAAAGCATATTTGTGTAAGGTGTCCGGAAATCGTTTACTTATTTTTAAAAAAATTGTTAACATAATTACCGGAAACTATACATTCATAGCTTAAATATCATTATCGTAATGTATGATCTACGGAGTTGTGTTTTACAATGGGCTGTCTGCTCTGTGCCCGCCACAGGTATCGAACTTCGAATTTTAGCGTTAAAAGCCCCAAGCTTACCACGGAGTCATCGGGGAGGCGAAAAGAGAATTAAATCCAAAGCACTAAGCATAGAGAATTATTCTAATTTTATCTTCCGAATGCGTTCGTGTTTTTCTATTTGAGTTACTGTATACATGCATTATACATTACGATTGTTGATATCCTGGAATACATATACCTTAGGGAAGTTGGAGCCTGCAGTTGTCATCACGAAACACCTTGATAAGAATACCAATAAAGTCATCAATATAACACAATTTCCCATTGCACAGGGAGGTAACTGCATTTTAATTACACGTACTGATGCGACTGTGATCTTGACATCTATTAATTACGTTATCTGTGTGTAACTAAACGACACACGGTAAAATTAATTTTATATCTTTAATTAGTCAGATCATGACGGAACCTTTAGATATTGATTCTGGCATTATTTTCATATTACCAGTTATTTTACACAAGCTGTGAAAGTTAGAAACGGAAGAATACGTAGACATAAAAAAAAAAAGAGTTTGAATTTTTTTATTTTAAAATTAGTGTATAACTTCATGTTATTATCAGTTTATTACACAATATCGTTTATTCCCACCTCCCCTCCCCTAACCAAATGTAAGAATTATCATTGACTTCTTTTTCACCAAATTGAAAATTTGAATAGTTATTTTACTTACCCCCTTTTTCGTTAAGCATAAAGCTACACAATGGATCATTTGTGCTCTACCGACTACGAGTATCGTGAACCCGCTGATCCACTGGTGGGAGGGGGGGGGGGGGGTGGTCATATGCGTCGAACTTCCGTGAAAAAAAAAACGTAAGAGGCTAGAGAAGTCGGTCCCAAAGAAGAGGGCCCTGTTAGCGTGTCCGGACTATGAATCTGAGGGTTTCACCCACCGCCAACTCTTGGGTTACTATTTTCTGGTCTAATATCGGAGTTTAATCGTAATTATTACAGCACACTCTAGAGCCCAAAGTGTGGAGAGAGCTTTTAAGGTAACGGGTTGCGAACCATTTGTTTACTATTTGCCTTCCCATTAGTTTATCAGTTCAAAATTTTGGAGATATTTTGCAGCTTGTCCTTGATGTGAACAAAAAGATTATTTTTAACATCGAAAAACCACAGTTGTAAGATCATCTGTGTAAAATATATTTTCTTCAACAACCTTATTTTCATTGAAACATTTATATATTTGATTATTTGTGGATAAATATAATTTGTTCGTAACATTTTATCATTGAATCTTCTGCACTTTTTTTAGCAAATGTCAACCCTTCAAGACGGTATAACAATGTCATTTTTTATGTTTGTAAGATTATATAACATCCCATAATAGATTTGTTGCTAAGCGACGATGTATATTGTTGATCATTACTAAAAAAGGAGCGTGGAAGCGTTCTCGACAGTATAACATCCCAAAATAGTTTGTTTGTTTTTGAAGTTAAGCACAAAGCTACACAATGGGCTATCTGTGCTCTGCCCACCACGGGTATCGAAACCCGGATTCTAGCGTTGTAAGTCCGCAGACATGCCGCTGTGCTATTGGGGGGGGGGGCAAAATAGTTAAAACTACTCTATAACATCCCATAATATGCAGAATTATAAACGGACTTTTCTCTTGGTTAAAATACTTTTATTGCGAGGCTTCAGCCCTCATACCGGAGTATTCATCGGGCAACATTGAGAAAAGTCCGTTATAATAGTTAAAATACTCTGTGACATCCCATAATAGTTTTGTTGCTAAGCGACGATATATATTATTGAGCCAGTGCGTTTAGGTAACACTTACGTTCCAACAATGTCATGTCGTTCAGCAACAACAGTGTAACCTAATATTGTTGTTAGTCTATATAGTGGGCCCTGCATGGCCAGGTAGTTAGGACACTCGACTCGTAATCTGAGGGTCGCGGGTTCGAATCTCCGTCCCACCAAACATGCTCGCCCTTTCAGCCGTGAGGGCGTTATAATGTTACGGTCAATCCCACTATTCGTTGGTAAAAGAGTAGCCCAAGAGTTGGCGGTGGGTGGTGATGACTAGCTGCCTTCCCTCTAGTCTTACACTGCTAAATTAGGGACGGCTAGCGTAGATAGCCCTCGTGTAGCTTTGCGCGAAATTCAAAAACAAACAAACAGTCTACATAGTGAAAGTATAAAATGAAATGTATAGACAACAAAACTGGAAAAATATTTGTTGATTTTTAATATAGTCTCCGTTGATTAAAAAGTTTTATTATTGTTAAAAACATTAGTGATATAACAGAAAATAACTTAATTCAAAAACGATTGAAGTTTAAAATTGAATCGATATTTTTACCTTAATGATAAATTTGATGCACTTGACTCTAGGCTATGTGATCCCACAGTACGTCTTTAATTAAGGCTTATTATACTAACACTCACTACACTAATAAGGTTTCATGGCACACACCCCTTGCATCCCGTCACTAAAATCGTAATGGGCAGACAGTAGTCGAACTATTCTACCTGGATAAATGCATTTTTGCTTTTATGTCTCCTCCTATTTCGAGAAATCAAGCGTGATGTGACACACACACTGGCTTTTATATAGGTTAGATTATATTCGCTTACTAATTAACGATGGCTATGTATACAGAATAGAGTATAATACAGAATTTAAAAAAATCAACGACAAATTATTACTTAGATTTTCTGTTCTTTGTTCATTCCACGTGATCTGGATATGTTTCACAAAGTTTGAGTTTAAAACAGAATGTTTACTAACCTCTCCCAGCATTGTTGAAAATTCTGCCTTGACTTCTTTGTTGTCTTGTTTTTCAACTTTGGTGTCGTGTATTGCGAAATCTGACAGTTATTATATTAGATGTTTCTACTGTGCCATACCCAACGAAAACAGTCACTGTTAAGTAAAAAAATTAGATGACTAAGATTTCGGTCATGTCCGTGTATTACCCTTTGCTTGTGGGCATAACGAATTTTGACTGATTTGAGAGACATTGCTTGTTTTTGGTGTGTTGAATAAACAGAAGTTTGTCTAGTGCAAGTAGAGTTTAGTGTGTTTTTTAATTCAATATTTTTCTATCTTCTATTGGTATAAAAGTTGGAGATTTTGGTATCATTTAAAGTAAAAAAAAAGTCCACAATATTTGCTAACATGTTATTAATGTACTCCAGTTTATCTGATCTTTAGATGTATCTCGGTTAGTTTGTACAACCCGTTTATGTTAAATTACAATCTTCAGCATCAGGATTGTTCTTGACGTTTCATAACCATAGGTTACCTTTAGGAAGACAAACTTCGGAAGATTAGATTACAGGCGTTACGTTATAATCATATTTGTACCGTGGATTCTGAATTATGTAACATGTGCAGCAGATATTGTATTAAGTTCTAAATGTCTAAGGTGACAAACTAAGTGTAGTTTATGCAGTAAAACCTAATACACGAGTCATTATTTACTTGAAAAGTGTCACGTTTTATTTTACCGGTAACCAACGAGTTTTGTTAATTTACGTAAGATGGTATTTATTAAAGTTGCTGGTAGATTTTTGTTCATTTAATTTATCGTAAACTATTTGTAATGGTGAGTTTCAAGTGATAATTCCTTTAAGTTTAAGAAGAAATTATTTTTGTTAATTCTGCCTTACAAT
Organism: Limulus polyphemus; assembly: GCF_000517525.1. Lineage (NCBI taxonomy): Eukaryota > Metazoa > Arthropoda > Merostomata > Xiphosura > Limulidae > Limulus > Limulus polyphemus. Next base: position 200,375 of record NW_013667263.1, on the reverse strand, counting down.
GAGGACGAAGCCGATTAGAATAGCCCAAGAGTTTGCGGATGGTGCTGCCAATGACGGATTAAGTGTGGCTTGGGCCCGGGGCGGTAGGAGAAGAAAAACCCCTCCCCTTCTCATCATAGACATATTGATCTTCACTGCCAAAATCATAATGTGAAGTATATACATGCGAGAACGTTTTAATGTTATACATAGCCTTGTAACACTGGAAACAATATAGACAAACCACAAACGTATGCAAACACATTATATTCGCTCATGATTCACGAATGATCATGAAGACAACTTGATTAGAACTTGCATGTGCCTGTATGCAGCTAGAATTGTCTTTGTTATGACTGAACTTGTCAATGAGTTTCGTAAAGCCTAGCTTTCGAAGTATGTACCATTCTATGTTCATTATAGACAGTGTTTAGTCGGCATTGTTCTGTTCTTTCCTGAGCTCACTTTATATTTGTTTCACTGCGGGTCGCGGGTTCGAATCCCCGTCCCACCAAACATGCTCGCCCTTTCAGCCGTGGGGGCGTTATAATGTGACGGTCAATCCCACTATTCGTTAGTAAAAGAGTAGCCCAAGAGTTGGCGGTGGGTGGTGATGACTAGCTGCTTTCCCTCTAGTCTTACACTGCTAAATTAAGGACGGCTAGCGCAGATAGCCCTCGTGTAGCTTTGGGCGAAATTCAAACAAACAAATATTTGTTTCAATTTCGAAAACGATCGCTACAGTTTGATACCGTCGTGGACAAGTATATTCTCAGCATTAGGAAATGTTTGGATAAGGGTGTCTATGGAGAAAGAGGAACGTTCTTAACTCCACTGATTCTGTTGGTTCAGATTGTGTGAATGAACGTTGAAGCCCTGGAATTGCCAATGTGGAAAACTGGATCAGTTCGTTTTCTCTCTCTCGGTTTCAACATTGTTCGGAAAAGAACTGACAAGACATTTTGCGGCTTGGTTGATTTCTTGAAATGCAAGATATGATAATTTGGAAAGGAATCCAAATAAGGTGGCAACATCCTTGTATGCATCAAATCGGTATTTCAATACAGTGACAAGTTGGTCGACCACAACAAAAAGTACTTCAGTTCTGAATGTATCCTTGGATGATAGTATGGTATCTTCTGCATCTCCATCATTATGGTGACGGTTACGTCTTTGAATTCGCCAAACCTTGTTCTCTGATCTTTAACTTTTTAAATTATTTAAGGTTAGATTAGGTAAAATACATAACAGTATAATATAAATTTTTCACGAGGTTCGCTCGCAAGTAGCCCGTGCTAAGTGTAATTCGAGAACGTAACATGAGCTGCACGTTCACCAGTGAATTGTGGCTTATAATGGCCCCAATGGTGGTTAAACACGGTTCAAAGTGCAATAAAACAATAAAATGTAAGTATAAATAGATGTATACTGTTACCAGTTTATAACTATTTAGGGTAAACAAATGTAGTTCATGTTACAATTAGAAGTCATTCTAAAAAGAAAAAAGGGGTGATTTAGATTTATTTCGATTTTATTTTTAGTGGATACGAGGTCGGTCAAATTGATCAGCTCTGTATAAAGTTAGAGTAGAGGAAATAAGAGATAAAATGTTAAGTTTTACTTATAAAGATGTTTGAAATTTACTTAGGAGATTTTAAAGATTTATACAATTAAAACTCGAGACTTTTGAGACTAAGAAAAGTATTATTAATCTTAATGTAATGGACATATCTTTAGTAAAAAATACTTCATTAAAAATTATTTTTTGTGTGCAAACGACTTGTAATGTTTACTAAACGTCTGCCACATTTTATGAAGATACACATACATTATTAGAACTGTAGTATTACAACTACATACTAGTACAAAATGGTCACGTATTTGGTCCCTGAGAAAAATAGTTCCATAAATAGTCCCATAGTTCAAAATTATGGACGGCTTACGCAGATCTTTGTGTATCTTTGGCGAATGAATAAATCGATATAATATTTGTTTTCTGTGTGTTAACTAGTTGCTAGTGCGGCTAGTAGATTGTAAGGTTCTAAGAACCTTTTGAATCTTCAAAAATATTAACCTTTTAAAAGCGTAAATATCTCAAATTTACAGTTGCCATATTTCTTCGCAACTATTCGTTGGTTTTTGTGAAGGTCTAATTATTACATCATTGAATTTCAATAGAAAACTGTTGTACGATGATTTTGATTTGATTTTGAGGCATACAATTTTGATGGGAGGCTGGTATGGTCTTGTGGTTAGCGTGCTCGGGCTGTGGATCCGAGGATTTATGGTTTACAGACTGTTGCCGCAAAAATACTCCCCTTATATTGGGGCTATGGGTGCGCTATAAGAGAGGCGTACAAATCAAATCCAACTATTGGTCAAACAAGACCAGCCCAAGAGTTAACGGATGGGGCTGTTGATTGGCTGCCTTCCCTCTAATCCAGTGGTGTTGAACCTGTGTTCTTCCGGCATCCTAGAATTTGTTTCACACACACAACTTATTAAAATGTATAATTTTTGCGCGAAAATTCTGAAAGAAACAAACATTCAATTTGAGTCTCTAAACACGTGTTTGTACGTAATATCTTGACTCATATAAAGGTGATTTTTAAACACGTTTGTACGTAATATCTTGACTCGTATAAAGGTGGTTTTTAAACACGTTTGTACGTAATATCTTGACTCGTATAAAGGTGGTTTTTAAACACGTTTGTACGTAATATCTTGACTCATATAAAGGTGGTTTTTAAACACGTTTGTGCGTAATATCTTGACTCATATAAAGGTGGTTTTTAAATACGTTTGTACGTAATATCTTGACTCATATAAAGGTGGTTTTGAAACACGTTTGTACGTAATATCTTGACTCATATAAAGGTGGTTTTTAAAATATATCTGCAGGTTTTAGTATTTTTTCACCCCATATGTTTTTCATTATTTTATTCATTTTTTTTCCTCCATTAATATCAAGAAGCTCCATTTCACCGATTTTTTTTAACGAGTGATTTTGAAATGAAGGATCTACTGAAGATATTTTAAATTATACATATATATTTATAGTTGTTGTTTTGTGAATGTACAATTGTTGTTGTTGTTTTCTGGAAAAAATTCACATCTCGAATTTGCCAGTTATTCAATCATCTCAGCTTAGTTGATTTAGAGAGATTTTGAAATGTGTTCTAACAACTGTTTTTCTTCAGAACGTCTTATGAAAGTTCTACACTGTAAACACCATTATCTTATACTTACCCACATTAAAGAAATATAATAATTTACCATAAAACATTTTTATCCGTTCTGTTTCCATTAATGGGTTTATGTTTTTTGTTTTTATGAGCTTCGAAATACTTAGAGATATATTTTGGAGATAGCTTGTATAGACAGAAAAAAAACGTTTCCAATGATAACTCTTCCGTAGTGTAACCTCCCTAGAGAGGTCTTAGTTTCGGTAATTTTGAGCTTGTATAAACAGAAAAAAACGTTTCCAATGATAACTCTTCCGTAGTGTAACCTCCCTAGAGAGGTCTTAGTTTCGGTCATTTTTGAGCTTGTATAAACAGAAAAAAAACGTTTCCAATGATAACTCTTCCGTAGTGTAACCTCCCTAGAGAGGTCTTAGTTTCGGTAATTTTGAGCTTGTATAAGCAGCTTAGATTCTACCATGCCCGGGAGTAATTATGCATATAAACCTCTGTGTATCACCAAAGTCACGTCTTCGTTTGTTTTGTTTTTTCTTGATTTTACCTTATTCGTATTTTGTATTCGAATTATTGTTTGTTTGTAATTAAGCACAAAACCACACAATGGGCTATCTGCACTCTGCCCACCACGGGTATCAAAACCCGGATTCCATCGTTGTAGCTCCGCAGACATACCGTTGTGCCACTGGGGGGTGTATTGGAATGAATCTATTACGTGACATTGCGTAAGTCGTTAGATGTTTTCGCGGATTATGCAAATTTGATTATTTTGGCAATGTGAAAATAAAATTTCACTATTGTTATAGAGCTTTTGTTAGGATTTGAAGTTAAGCACAAAGCTACACAATGGGCTATATGTGCTCTGCCCACCACGGGTATCGAAACCCCGATTCTAGCTTTGTAAGTATGCAGATATACCGCTGTGCCACTGGGGGGCCCTTGAAGAAGACACTTTACCTCAGCTATTTTAGTTTATCCGGCTGTAAAACGGGCTGGGGAGGAGGAGGAGGATTGTCATCATTCTCATCCACCAGTGCCAATGAAACCAGAGCTCAGCAGCCCCAGTTTCTAAGTACTGTCTAGGTATGGGATGGGTTTGAATTTGACGTTAAATTCCTACAGTTGAAACGACCTTCAATAGGTGATAAAGATTGTTTCAAAAATAGCGATCAAGTAAAATAATTGTTCGTTCACATTTCACATTCAACCAATAAAATATGCACATTTTAGCGGCTAGTTCTGCAATATGTTGTTTTACAGTATTAGTCTGTTCATCGAACCACGAGCTAGCACCTAGCGTCGCAAAGTGCAACATCGCCAAGATGTTTCAAATAATTTCATACTAAATTTTAAAATACCTCGGATTTCTAAGTCGAAATATTTTCAAAATAATTATCCTGAACATAAGCAAACTAATCTTCCTCGTGGACACAACAAAATGTAACGAACAAGCCTTGAACTCACAACCTTTCTACCATGAGTCCAAAGCACTGGCCACTAGGCCAAGATGACCCACTACCGTTTTAGGCATGGTACAGTTTGATGCATAAAGTATTAAGTTAGTAAATGGCACCTGGTTTAAGGGTTAAAATGCTAAATTAGTAACATTCCCTTGCGGATAATTTTAATTTTCTAATTATTATTAATGGTTACTATATATATATATAGCTCGATATAATTAAGAGAACCAGAATAAGTTTCGGAAATATATGGATTTACTCTCTTCCCTTTTGTTTTGTCTCTTCCTTTACGTAGAAGTTTAATGTTTCAATATTTACAAAGAAACATCGTTAGCAATCAACCATGGAGGATGTAAACCATAAAATGCTGTTTCTCTTTCTGTACACTGCAATGATTGGTGCTTTGTTCAGGGTTTGTTTTCCTCTTTCATTGTGAACCATGTCGATTGCTGGTGATGTGAAACACTGCGTTTTTTTATTCGTTTTTTTTTTGGTTTTTGTTTTTGTTTTACATTGACTAACTTTCTGAACTGAAAGCATTCTTATATCCATCCGCCATCGGTTTAACGACGTGTGCTGAAACAACAGGATTAGTTGATCGGTCACCGTTATCGTATTCTATTAATGCTGTCCCCCGGTGGGATAGCGGCAAGTTGACGGTCTGTCAACGCTAAAATTCAGGGTTAGATTCCCGTAGTGGACTTAGTAGATATCCCAGTGTGGCTTTCTTCTAAACCAAAAAAAAAAACAAGTTTATTATTTGCTAACTAAAAGAATTTATTGTGAGTGTATTTTCATGTTTGTGGTAGAAACCGCGTGAAGGCTAGTTTTATTCAACTATTAATATATCAACAAAGTGCGCCTATAGGTAAAAAAGCGCTAAAAATTACTGTGACTCGTGGTTTTTCTACGTGGTACTTTTTTTAAAATTAGACAGCAATTGGTTTTGTACTGAAATAGACACCGTATAATTAAATAATTCACTTAGCCTTCCCTAACGAGTACTTGATTCCAAAACTGTTACGTTTTCATGGCAAAATATTTTTAAAATCTGTATTTCATAAAATTTCTAGTTTGACAGTTTGCTCCAATTCGTTTATACATTACAACTCAGTAAGTTCTTTGAACACCAATTCATATATCTATTTTTGATGATCAAATATAGATATAGAAATTCAAATAATATCTACCACGGGTTCCGCGTTCGCATCCCACTACCGCAAAAAGAAAGAAAAAATGACTCTCTGCACTTTAGTGTCGTGGATGTGTAATAATGATGACGATCAAATCATACTATACTGTCAGCTACGAGTAGCCCAAGAGCTAGCGATGGGTGCTGTTGACAATCTGCCCTCGCTCTAATTTATCAGTTAAAAAATAGGGATAGATAGCCCTTGAGTATCTTCACAAACCGCGCGAATATCCGAAAACAAACAAATATCTGATTCAATGAAGTTTTGAATACGTCATTTTATTTCATCTCGTTAGTAAGCCCCCAGTGGTATATCTGCGGACTTATACCGCTAAAAACCGGGTTTCGATACCTACGGTGAGCAGAGCACAGATAGCCCTTTGTGTAGCTTTGTGCTTAATAACAAACAAGCAAATTCATTAACATGCTAAAGGCCTTGATTTTCTAGTGTGAAACTGTTATTTCCAGAAATGAAAGAATTTAATTATCTGTACACGCATGATTATAGTTCTGACAGGACTGTATTACTGATAAATGGGTCTTGTGACTATTGAAGGTGTGTGAGGGCGTACGTGTGGCCCCCGGATTAGTTTTGGCTGTCTGACTATACATATGATTGAGTATTTTATATTAAAACGATTTTAATATTCAAATCAGCAAGTCACGTGACAACCACAGCCGATATAATTCGCAGTGGAACGGAAGGTATCAGAACTACATTTTCACATTGTTTGGCGTTAAGCTGTTAGTATGATGCTTCTGAAGATTGATCGCATGTTGGAAGGGTACGTAACAGCCCTTTTCGACACAAAATATTTACACACTCAGATCATAAATATATGTTCAGATCGGGGAATTAGAATTTCCAAGATGCACATATCCCTTGTACTTAGTTGCATTGGCAAACAAAGAAATGTAGATCAATTTGGGAAATCAGAACCATCCAGACAGAGACCTGCAACAAATACCTCAGTCATGGTAAGCAAATTTAGTCAAGAACTTATAAACACAAAAGTCAGTGACAAAAGCTGTCCACATGTTCCAAGGAACAGTATGAAACATAGTGAAGGAGAATCAATGTCTGGAAACGATGTCAACAGGATATAGGTTCCTCAAGATAAGTCACGTGTATAAAGTTGTTTCCGTGACATATCTTTTCAACTGTTGCATATCAAAGCAGCTGAAGAATCAAACGAGTATTCGTAACATTCCATATGAAGACATTCAGGTAAAGTCGCCGGACACATGCGATCTGACTTTTTAAATGGGCATTGGGAACTGTCATTCTTGTACGTTAGATAGCTTATGGAAATCAAGCGGGGAGAAGGGAGTGCTTTGGACATGTCGGTCTTATGATGGAGCCTTTTTCAGTGGAAACTACGCTGCAGGTCTGTAGTCAACATTCACAGTTGTCTGAAAGAGTCCCCCCCCCCCGCATGGGGACATGGACTGTAGCGACGGGCCAAAATTTTTGTAAAATAACGTACTCAACTTCTGTATTAGTTTTAAATTCGTATACGCAAGTCTGCATGGAACGATAAAGAATAAATAATGTGTAGCTGTGAAAAAGTTGGAATGTGAAGTTAACTGAGAACAAGCTGTTTAGTTGCTGAGAGAGTAACGCGAAACTCTGAATAGAATCAGTCCATGTATACATTGATTACTAGAAAATCCGTCCTTTTATATGTTGATTACTAGAAAATCCGTCCTTGTATACGTTGATTACTAGAAAATCCGTCCTTTTATACGTTGATTACTAGAAAATCCGTTCCTTTATACGTTGATTACAAGAAAATTCGTCCTTGTATACGTTGATTACTAGAAAATCCGTCCTTTTATACGTTGATTACTAGAAAATCCGTCCTTTTATACGTTGATTACAAGAAAATCCGTCCTTTTATACGTTGATTACTAGAAAATCAGTCCTTGTATACGTTGATTACTAGAAATCCGTCCTTTTATACGTTGATTACTAGAAATCAGTCCTTGTATATGTTGATTACTAGAAAATCCGTGTCTTTTATACGTTGATTACTAGAAAATCCGTCCTTTTATACGTTGATTACTAGAAAATCAGTAATATATACGTTGATTACTAGAAAATAAGTCCTTGTATACGTTGATTACTATATTTGTTTTTAAACTAAAGATTTATTTTTGAATTGAAACCCTACAGTTGCCAGTGAATGAATGAATTTAATTTCTATAGTTTCACTTTTATAGCTTAGAACTGAGTTTCAAACGAAGGTGCAAAATGGAAACGTCGGACATAAAAAGAATTTAATCACTGCCAACTGGAGATGTTTAATAGAAACATAATTGAAGTACCGAAGTTTGCACCACGCAAGCATCAATATTTTTTTCTTTATTGCAATTACATCATACGTGTGAAATGAAACTTTGTAATTATAACCCGTGCAGCCCCCCCAGTGGCACAGCGGTATGTCTGCGGACTTACAACGCTAGAAACCAGGTTTCGATACCCGTGGGGAGCAGAGCACGGATAGCCCAATGTGTAGCTTTGTTCTTAATAGCAAACAAACAAACAATTACCCGTGCACGAACAAACCGAAACTTCATTCTTAGCAAACAAAAGAGAGAGAGAGAGAGATTAATGTTAAAGCCTTTCAAATATTCATTGAATTTCTAATCCTGAAAACCATTGTTTCTTTTTTCAATTGACAAATACTGTACTAGCCGTCCATAATTTAGAGATAATATCCTAGAGGTAAGGAAGGTAGTCAGCACTACCCACCACCAACTCTTGAAATACTCTTTAACAACAAAAAGCGGATTGACCATCACATTATAATGCCTCCACAGCGAAGATGCTCGCTCCTTCAGCCATGGGGGCGTTATGTATCGATCAATCCCATTATTCGTATTAAAAGAGTGACACAAGAGTTGGCAGTGGGTAGTATTAACTTTCTTTCTCTCTAGTCTACCACCTCAAAATTAAGGACGGATAGCGCAGATGGCCCTCGAGTAGCTACGCGCGAAAATTCAATAAACAAACAAATTGACGATATGTTTTCTACCATAATGCTCAGGATAAATAAAGCACGCAGGAACTCCTTGTGGTATTACATCTCTGAATATTGTAAATAATTTGTTTTCATGTATATTTTCATGTATATTTTTTTAATTTGCCTTTCGTATCACGTTCGAATGATTACCTATATGTATTTTGTTGCAACTGTTTGCTTGCTTGAAACAAACAACTTAATTAAATAAATTTGACATTTATTTGCTGCGGCAACTTCGAATTCAATTGAATCTTTAATTGTGTGTTATCAATCTATGTTACGCCGTTATAATGTTCAATGACTACCTGAAAGATTTCAAAGATCATTTTATGCACTATTTTGTTGCACATTTTGAACTAATTTTACTAGCCCTGTAACTGACAAGTGGATTAACAATGCAGATCGTAGGCCTATTATTACAGGGGAATTGGATTTGGAAAAATGTTGAGACTGTTCTTGTTTTAAACGACTACCTGATAAAACAACTTCCGGCTTCCAACAGGGCTCGATCCCTGGTGGACGCTGTACAATAGAGCTTTGTCCTTCACAAGATAGATACAAACAGCAGCTTACACATATTGATTAAAGATTGTGAACCTTAAGAGTGTGGTAACAGATTATCGAGCCTGTGCGGTCTATTTCTGGATTTAAATCGCAGATCGAGTTGCTTCTTTATTTTTCGCCTGTTTTATCTGCCTCAGATGTATATTTGTGGAAATTGCGTGCTATAGAAAGGACGAATTCAAATTGAAAGACATTTACTATAGAGGGACATGAAAGCCTTTATTGCATTACGAAAAATATAAATTTAAATATTTCGATTGTGCGTTAGTTTCGTTTGAAAGTTTATGATACGAATTGCCTCTCTTTCTGATATCGTCTTCACAGTTATGGTTTTATATACAAACCCTTGGTAGCGTACTACCGTTAATACATCGCGGTTCAGACGTCAAGATTATGACTGTAGATTGCCGTAACCATAGTAACACGTGGAGTCATGTTGCTAGCAGCAACACTAAAACTATAGCTTCTACGAAGTAATGGCAACTAATCTGACGTCTTACGTCGGGGGGATAATTTTTTAAACCATTTTTCAGTTATATTCAGGGAATTATAACCTATATCCTTCTGACATTGTTTTGTGTTTTAGAGAATATGTTAACTCCTTTACCGTATGTTTTTCACACTACCAAATAGACTGTTTATGTACACTGACATTGTTTTGTGTTTTAGAGAATATGTTAACTCCTTTACCGTATGTTTTTCACACTACCAAATAGACTGTTTATGTACACCTGCGTAAAACAAAGCTTATAAAATTAAAATAATAAAACAAAAATCTCACATCCCAGGAAAAGAAATCGATCAGAATATTTTTTTTCAGTTATTTTACGGAACGTGCTTTTAAACCATATGGTAAAATACTTTTTAATGGGCATAAATCTCGTATATTTTTATTTCAGTCTGACTTTTTCCGAAATAACTAAAAACTACATCTTTTAAAATTGTTTCTGTTTGCCACGGAGATCGAACCTCTAAATCTAGCATTACAAGCCCCTAAACACTGTGTAAATTTACAAATGAAATTGAGTTTTTTTCTCTCCCTTTATTAGAACGATAAGAAAAAAAAATATTTAACATTTTCCAGAAGAAAATTGTTGCATGAAATAAACAAGTAAAATATATAAATAGTTTTTTTTTTTACATAATTTTAATATGTATAGCTGGAAATTCCGATCAATATTGATTTTGGTTATATTTATGCAGGGAAGAGTCAAACACTGTTTTAACTCTTTCGCACAGACCAATGAAAATTGGGAAGTATGACGAAATATCACAAATTTTTATTTCATTGACTTATTGTGTTTCTCAATGAAGAAGGGCTCTACAAATGATACATCACTGGATTCAGCGTGAAGTTTGCCCATGTAGTCCCTGGGAATATAAATAGAGGGCGCTCCAAATAAGCTCCTATAGTAAGCAAGGGGTTAAAGAGTAAAACTGTATTCTATAAATATTATAAGCAGACCGGGTTTTTTTCCTTTTTAATTAATCTCGAACTCTTGTTCATAATTCAAGGTCATTATTGCTTTACTATTTGTGTAGTAGTTTTGTCATAATAACTCGATAGAAACTCAAGAGTGTCATCTGCTACTGCTGTGCGTTAACCAATTTCCATCTCGCCACAATGCTGGAAGCCAGCTGTGGTCATAAGTGCGCAATGATTGGGAAATATCGGTTTTGTGAGCTTCAGAACGTAATGAAATTTCAACCAGACATGATGGAAAGCAGCATACCTGCTGGGATGTAGGCAGAAATCTATAAAAGGGGAGAGGAAGGGGGTGCGTGCCACTTTTGGAAATGAGTGGTAAAATCACACTAGGAGTTCGGGAGCTTGGCCGTTGGCAAATATTTGTAATTTCCACTGACATTGGTGCATCGTGGTGTTATCAGGGGCTGATTTTACACCTTTTAAGTCTGTTTTATACATATATATAGGATGCGATCGAACCGGCTGCAACCCCGGCTGCCTACGCGCATGATCTGTGTACGTAGTTCCTATAACCTATAAACACTGATGTAGTAATGTTGATATACTATGGAAAACACTTTTGGTCTCTGTTTGTTTAGACTAGCTGTATTTAATTTTGGTGAAGTAATGAATATTAATAATTTGTCGTCCAATAATTAAGTTTTACGTGCTCACGTGGTTTATAAGGCTCGTGGATATACACAAACATAGCCGACAATCCAGCTCAAACGGATTCACAGTTTACTGAATTCGTGTATTAAAGAATCCGTAGAAGGATGTGTACATTTACAACATCAAAACTTTCTTTGTATTAAGTAATTTATTTGGACTATCACCACGTTTTTTTTTCGTTTTTTTTAATGCACAAGCTTTAGGTTTAATTACTAAGCCTTCTCGCACCTGTAGAAGGTTTAGGTAATCGAGCCGAAAGCTTGTGCATTAAAAAAAATTAAAAATACGTGGTGATAGTCCAAATAAATTACTTAATACAAATATGAATACTCACGTTAAAAATCTGAAAATTTATTTGTCAAACTTTCTCTCTCAACGATTCATGTTTGGACTTAGTTTTAATAACATGTGGCAAATCAAGTCCGTTGTTGTGCAAATATGAGTATACCTCTCAAAACTAGAAACTCATCGATATCTCAACGATTCATGTTGGGACTTAGTTGTAATAAGATGTGGCAAATCAAGTCCGTTGTTGTGCAAATATGAGTATACCTCTCAAAACTTGAAAACTCATCGATATCTCAACGATTCATGTTGGGACTTAGTTGTTAATAAGATGTGGCAAATCAAGTCCGTTGTTGTGCAAATATGAGTATACCTCTCAAAACTAGAAAACTCATCGATATACCTTATATCTCAAGTCGAGAATGATAAGCTATATAAGAAGATTACACATCCCATATGATTGGTGTAAATAGGTCTTGTGCTTTGCGCCATAATAATAAAAAAATCCTCTGGGCTGGGCGTGGCCTACTAGTAAGCGTGCCAAACCTGTGAATCCTTGCCCAAAATCGCACTCAACACTTTGGAACCACTTTTAAATCCCACACTTCTATTAAAGTAGTCCAATGATTGGCGATGGGTGCTATTAACGAGCTGCCTTCCTCTAACCTATCAGTTCAAAATTAGGGATGGCTAGCCCAGACAAACTTTGTATATTTTTAACGAAACTTGCAGATAATTTCCATTTATATGTATTGTAGCGTATGTTCATGTTAGGTCCCACCGTATGTTCGTTTATTCATTCTACAGTTATATTTCTAAACCAGGAAACTTAAGTATTTATATACATTTTCAGGGCTGACAAAACTGAGTATCATAGAGACGGTAGATGATCGAGGTACTCAATAGACATAATACAAATATTCACGATAAAAATCAACAATGACAGAGAGTTTTACTTTAAAAGATGACTGTCACTTACTTTCATTTGTTTCTCAACCTAACAAGCCCAAATACAAGACAAGAAACCATCGCTAAGATACCAAACCAGAAAGTGACCAACCAATCAAGTTGTTCATCTTTCTTCTTGTTGTTTCAGTCGAGATAACTCTACAACTATTTTATCACTAACGTCAGTTTAAACGTAAATCCACTCTATGTGTTTCTTGGCAGTGCACAATGTCGTCGCTTAGTCTTAATAAGTAGTAGTAATTAAAGAAAAAATTTATATTAATTATTGTGTCATTACCCCCTTGAAGTTAGCTTTTTAACGGACATTTAGTGTTCTTTCAAAAGTTTAAGTACAGGGTAAAACAGGAATTACCAGCCAATAGTAGATAAACATTAGGTGATTGTAACATGTAGAATACTCAATGATTTGTACACTTTATAATCGGTGTCGATAAGGTGCCAATCCTTATATTATGTATGAAGTGAAAGAGTAAAAAAAAAATCAATACATATAATATTAAATTTTATTACATATACTAACTTTTAGTCACAAAACGAGTAATAAAAACCATTTTGTAAATGTAAAATGATGCATGGATGGCAGTGCCCAAAATAATACAAACAATAATATAGGGATGATACAGCTATACCTAGATCATCCCTACATGACGTTCAATATTAAAATTTAATGTTGCACTGTAAAATGCATACTTGACTTTAATATTACTGCAGTTGGAAGTTAAATATTCCTGACTGTTGGCATGTAGTTTGTTCACCACAATATAATAATTATGTCAGGGTAGGCGCCAACTAAGAGCCCAGAGACTTACGTACAAGGAAAACCAAGTTGAGTCAAAACATGTCTGGATTATTACAGACTCTCGTAACCTTTTTGTACTTGTGCATTTTTATAATGTAACATTAAATTTTAATATTGAAAGTTATGTAAGGATCATCTGTGTATAGCTGTATCATTCGTATATTCTTGTTTGCATTCTTTTTTGGCACTGTCATCCCTACATTATATTACGTTTACAAAATGTTTTTTTTTTATTACTTATTATAATAGATGCCATTGCTGTTTGCTTGAATTATTAATATTCTTTGCTTTCTGCGTTGAGAGTCTAAAACATATTAATTTACCTCAAATATCTTATTTTGAATTGAGACAGTCGAGCAGCCCGCTGTTCTTCTATTTCCCTTATCTTTTACAATCTAAAATAAAAACATAATCTGTCTTTTCAGTTGTTTTCGTCAACATTCACTGTTGTATAAATGACATACAAGCGATTACTTTTATAAGAAAGAGACAATTTTATCGAGACTCAGTTGTCAGATTTTTAGAATAATCCATTTATGGTGAAATGCAATCTGCGTTAGCCTTCGACTATTACAGATAATTCAATGAGTGCGTAGCCTACGACTCTTGCAGATAATTCAATGAGTGCCTAGCCTACAACTATTACAGATAACGCAATGAGTGCATAGCCTACGATTGTTACAGATAATTCAGTGAGTGCGTAGCCTACGACTCTTGCAGATAATTCAATGAGTGCCTAGCCTACAACTATTACAAATAACGCAATGAGTGCGTAGCCTACGACTCTTGCAGATAATTTAATGAGTGCCTAGCCTACAACTATTACAGATAATTTAATGAGTGCATAGCCTACAACTGTTACAGATAACGCAATGAGTGCGTAGCCTACAACTATTACAGGTAATGCAATGAGTGCATAGCCTACAACTATTACAGATAACGCAATGAGTGTATAGCCTACAACTGTTACAGATAAATCAATGAGTGTATAGCCTACAACTGTTACAGATAACGCAATGATTGTATAGCCTACAACTATTACAGATAACGCAATGAGTGTATAGCCTACAACTATTACAGGTAACGCAATGAGTGTATAGTCAAAGACTATTACAAATAATGTAATGAGTGCATAGCCTACAACTATTACAGATAACGCAATGAGTGTATAGCCTACAACTGTTACAGATAACGCAATGATTGTATAGCCTACAACTATTACAGATAACGCAATGAGTGTATAGCCTACAACTATTACAGGTAACGCAATGAGTGTATAGTCAAAGACTATTACAAATAATGCAATGAATGTATAGATTACGACTCTTGCAGATAATTCAATTATATTCACAATTAAATTATTAAATAATCCTATAATAAACGTGGATTTTGTTTATACAAAGGTTATCTACGCTAGCCTTCCCTAACTTTAAAGTGATAAAGTAGTGAGAAGGCAACTAGTGAATCCACCTCCGCCAACGTTCGAGTTAATTTTGTCACATCAAGTAGTGGGAGCCCAGCATGTCCAGGTGGTTAGGGCGCTTAACTCGCAATCTAAAGGTCGCAGGTTCGAATCCCCGTCCCACCAATCATGTTCGCCCTTTCAGCCGTGGGAGCGTTATACTGTGACCGTCAGTTCCACTATTCGTTGGTAAAAGAGTTGGCGATGGATGGTGATGACTAGCTGCCTTCTCTCTAGTCTATCATTGCTGAAGTAGGGACGGCTAGCGCAGATAGCCCTCGTGTAGCTTTGCGCGAAATTCAAAACAAACAAACAGACCTCACAGCTAGCTGCATAAAAGTCACTGTGAATTTGTTTGAAAGACGGCATTTGGTATGTTGAAATGAAAAATAAAATTGAAAATTTAGATATGCCATTTTAAACAAGTCATGTCTTGATAATCAATAACTTTAAATACACTGGATACTTGAACTTAAATAAAATTCTAATCATAGCTGTCACTTTACGATTTATACGATCCAAATTTCCGGATAAATTCCGGTGGGACAGCGGTAAGTTTACGGACTTTCAACACTAAAATCCGGGATTCAGTTCTCCGCGGAAGATATGGCTTTGCTCTAAAACGGACAAACGAACAAGATTTGTAATTGTTATATTTATTTATTGTTTTGTTTAATATC
>NW_013667263.1:181602-183652 GCF_000517525.1 Limulus polyphemus | reverse complement strand
ACAATTAAATTATTAGTGGTAGTACTTAAGGAATTAGGTTTGATTTATATACAATTAAATTATTAGTGGTAGTACTTAAGGAATTAGGTTTGATTTATATACAATTAAATTATTAGTGGTAGTACTTAAGGAATTAGGTTTGATTTATATACAATTAAATTATTAGTGGTAGTACTTAAGGAATTAGGTTTGATTTATACACAAGTAAATTATTAGTGGTAGTACTAAAGGAATTAGGTTTGATTTATATACAAGTAAATTATTAGTGGTAGTACTTAAGGAATTAGGTTTGATTTATATACAATTAAATTATTGGTGGTAGTACTAAAGGAATTAGAATATATTTTTATTACGTCAGTTAAGGACATAAAATTACATTTTTTCGTCTTTAAAAAATATTAATTTCGAAAACAAACATTAAAGAAAATGATAGAGGTATTGATTTTTCTTGTTTGTGGAGCGCAAAGGTGTTTGTTTATTTCTGTCGTAATTTATTTTAATAAATAAAGTTTTCTTAAAGTTTTTTAAACGGCAGTTATTTTTTCGTTGTTTATAGTTTTACGAGAGTTTAAAAGACACGTTATGGATATAACTGTTAGGTGTTTGAATCATTTAAAAATCATATTACGCACTTATTAATTTCGTAACGTTTGGCTCCCTTTCTGGTGGTTCGGGGGTAAGTTTGGAGACTGGGGCTTATAACGCTAAAAAGTGGGTTTCGATACCCGCGGTGGGCAGAGCACAGATAACCCATTGTGTAAGTTTGTACTTAACAATAAACAAATATAAGTGTTGCTAGGTTAAGATGGAACGATAATAAACCGTAAGTTATTTTTCATCCGTATATTACTTGTAATTAAAATTGTCAGTTATATTACTGGGATAATATACCTTTGAGAAAATATCCAGGGTATTTGATATATTGAGCAGTATTATTTTCTTGTGTTACAATAAAAATATCGTGAGTAAGATTTCCATTTTCTGATGCCTATCATGTGTCAGCCTCCTCCAACAACCACTGTTGCTGGTTTCCGAAAACTGAATTGTTTACCTTATTGGAGTTCAGTGAAACAGTAAACGTATTTGACCGATTCCTACCGCCAAATTCAGCATTACTAGAACAGTTCAAGACTGTGGGCGGATTGAACTGTTAACAACTATACTTATCAACTCGATTCCATGACCATAGCTTTATGACTATATCAGTGTATACTTTCGCTAAAGGTTTCTCTATATGTAGCCAAACTTTAAAATATATATATATATAGATTATAAATAAATAACCTAGAGTACTAAACTTGCCTGAGGAAAAAAGTATATACATTTTTATGTATGTATGTGTATATTATAGTATACTCTGTAGAAATTCGTTATGTTTTCTGTGTTTAATGACTTACGGCGTGAGTCGTTTTTACGAATCTTTAAAGTTCTCGCTCGTTTATCTAGATTATTAAGTGCTGATTAACTTCTAAGCAGATTAAATTAAAAAACGTATTATAGAAAAATACAGTAAATGTTGTTACGTATTGGAATTTCAAATAACCTGAAATTGGTGTAGCTGATAAATTTAACTTTAGTAGTACTTTGGATTTAGTTGTTAAGTAAAAGCCGATATATATAGTCGTTTTATGATATTTGCCAACAAGATTGTTACACACAGTTTTCTTTTATAACATAAATACGTTATAATATACACACAATAGTACAATTTACAATAACGGTTATTACAAAGAGTTATTACAAACAGTGAAATATAAACAAGAGTTTCACAAACTTAAAAGCAATATAAAGTTATCCTTTTAGTCTGGAACTTCTTCGATATCTTATCGAGGGTTTACGATGAACGAGTTGATTACGAGTTGACGTAGGTATAATTCACTTAACGGGAAGCTAACGAGCTTCGTTATTTACCAGCCACACACACCGGGTTTTCCACCGTGACGTTATGTAATGTTTTCGTAAAAATACTAATGTCCGATGTGAATCCACTGAAGTTAAATGATTTTGTAATGTTCGAACTTTGTAAATGCTCTTGGTGAAATATCTGAAG
>NW_013667263.1:168842-180602 GCF_000517525.1 Limulus polyphemus | reverse complement strand
ATAGACGTGTGGAGGCGTTCTAGAAATTTCAGTTTTACGTAACAATACTAACGCTAAAACAAATGTTTACGTACACACGTATATTGTTGATTCTTACTCTCGAGAATCTTCTACAACTTTGTAGAATAGACGCGAGTTTCGCAATACATATTTAACAGTATAAGTTATATACATTTCTAAATATAAATTTAATCTAAACAAACGTTGATATTAAAATAAATATATAATAACAAATTCGTTACAATGTGTGTCTGTCCAAGTTATGAAAAACTGCTCCTTCAGTGTAATTTCAACTACTGCTAATATCAGTACTGCGTGTATTCTTTGTTAGACAAAAGAGCATGAAAGGTCTGGTGTAAACTCTGAGTTATACTAAACAGCATGAAAGGTTTAGTGTAAACTTTGAGTTATTCTATACAGCATGAAAGGTCTAGTGTAAACTCTGAGTTATTCTATACAGCATGAAAGGTCTAGTGTAAAATCTGAGTTATTCTAAACATCATGAAAGGTCTAGTGTAAACTCTGAGTTATACTATACAGCATGAAATGTCTAGTTAAACTCTGAGTTATACTATACAGCATGAAATGTCTAGTGTAAACTCTGAGTTATACTAAACAGCATGAAAGGTCTAGTGTAAAATCTGAGTTATTCTAAACAACATGAAAGGTCTAGTGTAAACTCTGAGTTATTCTAAACAGCATGAAAGGTCTAGTGTAAATTATGAGTTAAGACTAAACAGCATGAAAGGTCTAGTGTAAATTATGAGTTAAGACTAAACAGCATGAAAGGTCTAGTGTAAACTCTGAGTTATTCTAAACAGCATGAAAGGTCTAGTGTAAACTCTGAGTTATACTATACAACATGAAATGTCTAGTGTAAACTTTGAGTTATACTAAACAGCATGAAAGGTCTAGTGTAAATTATGAGTTAAGACTAAACACCATGAAAAGTCTAGTGTAAACTCTGAGTTAGACTAAACAACGTATTCACAGGATGTGTGATTATTTTGAGCCCTAGGATGTAAGAGCTTTTCACCACATCATTAGTTCATAATGCTAGGAAAACACACACGGTAAATAACTAAATTCAAGATAAAAATAAGAAACCTATAACTCGGCCGTTTTTCACGGGTAGACCTTTCTTCATCACTCTGTCCCTGATGAAGAAGGTTCTGCTTTTCTAAAGCGCTCGGGTTATAGGGTCTCTTATTTTTATCATAGGAAATAGAATTACCCATCAGCAGTAGGTGAAGTCAGAAACAGACTTGACAAGATAAATTTATTTCTGGAACTACATAGAGTTTCAACAGTAAAGCTTTTAACTGAATTTGTTTTTTTTTGGTAGGGGAGGTCTCTCTCTCTCTCTCTCTAAGGGATGATAAAAAAAGAATTTATAGGAAAGAGAACAGAGTTTCTAGATATCCCATTGAAACGCTATTTCTTAATCACTTTCCATTTTAGGTCAGTGGCGTACGAAGTGGAAGGACCGGTATCTCACTTTTCAAACTGTACCAGTAAAAATGCATCAAAATTATGAATATTGCTCTTAGGAAAAGCAGGAAAATGCACAAAATTTAATCTAGAAACTAAGAATTTCCATGGTCTTAAGCGAGCCAGGGACTCAGGCCGTAATGGGTGCCCCTGTGGCGCACATTCCATTGCTTCGCTCGGTCATATAAACCTCCCCCCCCCCACTTTTAATTTGTTTCCTACACTTCTTTAAGTTATTATTAGTGTCATACATTTTTTGTACATGAAAGATTTGTTAGTGGTGTTTTCTAATTTTCGTGTAAGTGTCGGGTAATTATAAACAAACACATGAAATGTCGTCCACGTGCGCACGTATAATCCGAGGCCAGGAAATTTATTAGAATATAGTTGGTGGTCCAGCACAAACATTTTTAGCACTACATCACTGGCCTTAATCTGTATGAATGTACCATTAAATTGTGATTTATTACAAGTGATGCTATTAATGTTCCTCATCCAGCTGATGCTGCATTAAAATACATTGTAATTGTTTGATGCGTGAAAAACCCGCGTAACTAACTCGCGTGAAAATTCACGTGGCGTGTTAACACCAATCCAGCTAATGGCCTTTCTTAACAGCAAAGCTCGTAAAAAACAAATTGAATATAGAACATAGAAACCTTTCATAACTTTATTTAAAAAAAATCAAATAAGTTTTACTATATCTGTGTATGAATTTACTGGTACCTCTGCAAATAATTCCTAAAGTAGTAAAAACTAATCTTGCATGCATACTTTTATAAAAGGAAAATAGGGCACGGCATGGCCAAGTGGTTAGGGCGCTCGACTCGCAAATCTACGGGTCGCGGGTTCGAATTCGCGCCCCACCAAACATGCTCGACTTTTCAGCCGTGGGGGCGTTATAATGTGACGGTCAATCCCACTATTCGTTGGTAAAAGAGTAGCCCAAGAGTTGGCGGTGGGTGGTGATGACTAGCCGCTTTCCCTCTAGTCTTACTACACTGCTAGATTAGGGACGGCTAGCGCAGATAGCCCTCGTGTAGCTTTGCGCGAAATTCAAAACAAACGAAAGGAAAATAGATTTTTACTAAAGTCACTGGATTTACTTTGTTTCGGGTTTTTCACAAAGCTAGACAGAGGCTATCTGCACTAACCGTCCATAATTTTGAACTGATTAGAGGGAAGGTAGATAGCGAACAATACCAACCGCTAACTCATGGGCTACTTTAATCGAATAGTGGGATTTGGCCCCAAAGTACGTCTACGGAATTACAACCTTAAAATCAGGGGTTCACACAATCCTTGTCTTCACAGCCCAGCACATTAACCACTAGGGCTAACACATCCCAATTTAGGAGTGAGTCAGTCCTAAAAAAAATATTGTGTTCGCCCTCTTTTATCTTCGAGATATGTTAAATAAATGTAGCATGCGTAACTATGAAACATGAATATTTCTCAAAATTAATTTCATAACAATTCAGTTTTTCGCACATCGTCATAATTTAAAAACTAACTAGTAAAATGCCCTGTATCATAATTTAGTGTGTAGTAACGCTCGAGACGAGATTTATCACTGCAACTGGTATATCACGTGCTGGCAGTTGCTAAGCGCTGTGTCCATGATGCATACACATGGCTTGACTTTCCAAATTGTAATTATTTTTACTCAAAAAAAAAAATAATAAGAAGAAGAATATATATATATTTAACTGCCTCCTTGGTTAACTTTTCCCGACACGAAGGACTTTTCAGTAACGTAATTAATGAGGTTAATGTATCAAATCAAATCGTCCAATGAGAGTCAACAGTATCTCGTCAACCAAACACTGAAACCTTACAGCTCTGTCTCAAAAACACGTGTTGGGTACGCTAGTCGCTTTATCTATCTATTAACTTGTTCTTTGGTCGTAACTGCTTGATTTTTCGTTTTTATGTAGAATATTACGATTGGTTTGACTAAATTTCTCAATCCGATCTCAAGTAATTTTTGTAATAAGTCGATTTATTCTCCCTCCCCCCCTCCCCCCGCAAACAGCTGAAAAACTTATCAAGATATTGATGAACCAGTGTGGTTTCCGTACGTAAGTAATAGTGAGGTTTTTTAATATAATCGTTCGCAGCATAAAGAGTACACTACCGAAAGTCCTTAACGATTGTACCAGTTTCAAATCAAACCGGAATTTAAATCAAGTTAAAAAACAAACACATCTGCACAAAATACCTAGTAACTTCGTCATGGATATGTGGATAGAAGGGTTCTAGGTTCGAGACGTTATGCCGCTGAACACATTCCACACGTTTATTATGTAGACACGTTTTAAAAGTGACAATCAGTGCAGTTACCGGATTATTTGATTCAAAGCCTTCGATACAGTTGGCGCTGCTGTTTCGCTCCTTTCTCTCTCTCTGGTCAGAAGCTCAAAATTAGGGACGAAGATCTACACCTGTACCTTTTAACCTACGTATACGTAAGGTGGCGTTCACGTAGAAAATTCCAATGGTGTTCGATTCGTAAGTTTAAAAATTAATTGTTGCACTGGCCTTGTAATTGATGCCGTGGTAAAAGTTATTAATAAACACAAATCTACTCCGATTGTATTCGTAAATTTAAAAATTAATTGTCGCGCTTGACGTGTCGTAATTGATGGCTTGGTTAAAAATTATTAGTAAACAGGAGTCTGCCCTTCAAATTCATTACTCTGACTCGTGTTAATTAGCTGGTTGAACACATGCAGAGTGAAAGTTTACTGGAGGGGGGATATATGTGTGTCTACTTTGTCGACAGATTGTAAAGATATTGTTGGTTAACATTAGCACCAATTGTCTTATATCACGTATAAATTAAGTTGTTTAATACGAGCTTCTCTCTTTCACTGTAGGTTCATCGACATTCAAGGGTTAAACATGACGGTTATTACTTATTTAATTATACGTTTCTGGAATGTGCTTTAATTTAAATATTTCAATGTATACTTTCATAATTAGTCTTTCTACCCACTCAGACATGCTGAAAGGAGAGCATACAATGGCGTCGTAGCTTTAAGCCTTTCAGATTAATCGTTTCGTTCATTGTGTATAGTTGTTTATATAAAGCGGTATTGTGCGTAGGCTATTCAACATAAAATACTATAACATGTAAATACAACATATTTTCTAAGTCTTATAAATATATTTAACTATCTATTGAAATAACCCAAGTTGCAATTTAGTTGAGAAACTTGGTTTTGATATCCGTGGTGAGCACAACACAGATAGCCCATTGTGTAAGGAACGTTTTTAAAGTAACTACATCCTGGGTGTTTACTTAGTGAATGTGCGTGAATATTACGCAACTTTTTTTCACTTGTGATATAATTATTAGTTGTAAACCAGATAACGTGCGTGTTATTTTTTTGTTGTTGTTAATTTCTTATGTATTTTTTTTTACCAAGTAACATTTGAAATTAAAATTTAAACGTAAATGTTAACTATTCATTATTTACTTTTACATATAAAGTACTATATAATTATTAGTTGTAAACCAGATAACGTGCGTGTTATTTTTTTGTTGTTGTTAATTTCTTATGTATTTTTTTTTTACCAAGTAACATTTGAAATTAAAAATTTAAACGTAAATGTTAACTATTCATTATTCGCTTTTACATATAAAGTACTATCCATTTTTTCAGATAACCTTTGTGTAGTTTGTCGCGAAAATTATAAATACAAATAATTAGTAATTTATTTTATTTGTAATTTTTAACATACAAAAGGGTTAATGACAAGAATATAGCCCTTGAGTGATCGAAAAACCGAAAAACAACATTTAGTTAATCTACATGTCAGTCTACCTTCCCGAGTGTTTGTCAATCAGAAGAGCATAGAAAATCGTTTACCAAGTAATTCGCGACCAAGACTTGCTGCCATCTTATCATTAAAAGCCTGCTTAATATTTTAATTCTCAACTGGTGGGGCGCGAAGATCTGAATGATGGTGTAATAAATTCGAATAATAATAATTTTGAAAAATATGATATATTGCAAAATAAATGTTATTACTTTTTAACCGCGCTTTTAACTAGAGAAACAATCAGGGAGAAGTTTGCTTGGGGGGGGGGCAAATATAAACAAATTATTGTGGGGTGTGAGTAAAAATAAAAAGATTGAGAAATCCGGGTGTAGTGTAACATTTATAGTTCTATCTATAACCGCAGGGCGATAAGAATCCTATATTCAACATGATTATATCTTAAAACTACCTGTCCTAGGAGAACCAACTTTCACCACAAGCACGGCCCTGCATGGCCAGGTGGTTAGGGAGCTCGACTCGCAATCTGCGGGTCGCGGATTCGAATTCTCGTCCCACCAAACATGCTCGCCCTTTCAGCCGTGAGAGCGTTATAATGTAACAGTCAATCCCACTATTCGTTGGTAAAAGAGTAGCCCAAGAGTTGGCGGTGGGTTGTGATGACTAGCTGCCTTCCCTCTAGTCTTACACTGCTAAATTAGGGATGGCTAGCGCAGTTAGCCCTCGTGTAGCTTTGCACGAAGTTCAAAACAAACAAACAAACACCACAAGCACACTGAAAATCGTAAGTTTTGTTACAAGAAAGTTTAAACTGAGGACACGCCTAAATCGTTTTTTTCTCATTTTAACATCGCCTTTATATTACTTATTTTTCCCTTTCTTCAACAAAAGTGGTTAAAATAAAAACTAGTGACAGCGTACAGGATATTGCGAGGATCAGAGAACACTGTCCGGAACAGGTGATGCTTGCATTGAGTTCCTTTAATACTGTGCTGATTTAGAATGACGGAAAAATATTGAACACATTCTGTGACAATTTTTGGACCTTATTATTCTCACTGTGCCTCTGGTGAAATTTTGTTCCATTAGGATATGTAGTTTTTAAGATATAATCGTTTTAAAATTGGAGCTTTCAAGAAAAGTGGGGCATAAAACAGACTTCTAGATTAATTTTAAAGTTCTTTTGAACAGTTAATTTTTTGTGATTATAACATGTTCCTCCTGACCTGATTCCCAAAGAAAACATTTTCACAAAAAGATTAAAATAAATATAGGTGTTAATTCGAATATAAGCAGGAACTTTTCTAAAATTCAAAACCTATTATTCCACCTTTTATACGTTTTATATGCTGTACTGGCAACTATAGATCCTTTAAATTTCTAAAATATTCTTAGTTGAGAGGCTTTTCAGTAAATTCACAATTATTAAAAAATAATAATAATAACGTGAAGAGTAGCAGTATTGGATAACTACGTTCTGAGTGCTGCTTGCGAACTAATGTTTGTTGTTTGCAGTATTAAATAACAGTACTGTTATCCAACATTTCAAACAACAAACATTAGTTCACAGGCAGCTCTCAGAACGTAGTTATCCAATATTGCAAATAACAGTACGTTCTGAGACATGCCTGTGAACTACTGTTTATTGCTTACAGTATTTGGATAACGGTACGTTCTGAGTGCTGCCTGCGAACTAACGTTTGTTGTTTGCAGAAGTGGAAAACAGTGAGTTCTGAGACCTGCCTGTGAACTAATGTTTATTGCTTACAGTATTTGGATAACGGTACGTTCTGAGTGCTGCCTGCGAACTAACGTTTGTTGTTTGCAGAAGTGGAAAACAGTGAGTTCTGAGACCTGCCTGTGAACTAGTTTTTGTTGTTTGCAATGTTGGATAATAGTACGTTTTGAGATCTTCCTGCAAAGCGTACTATGTTTGTTTTTAAGCTCAAAGCTACACAATGGTCTATCTGTTCTTTGCCTATCTCAGGTATCGAAACCCGATTTTTAGCGTTATAAACTCCCAGGATTACCGCTGAGACACCGGGTGCGGGAAAAAAATCAATATTGATATTAGCATGCCGGATTGTAGATCCGATGGTCTTCGATTCACATCCTGTTTAAGTCTTGCTTTTTACTTTGGGGCCGTCGGTGCGTTATAAGAGTAACGGTCAAATGCTACTTTTCAGTCAAACAAGACTATTCCAAGAATTGGCATTGGGTAATGTTGACAAGCTCCCCTTTTCTCTAATCTATCACTTCAAAATTAAGTACAGTTAAGTTCAAATAGCCTTTGTATACCTTGCGTGAAAATTGTAAACAGTCAATCGTGATCGGGAAGTTACATATTTTCTTCAGAGAGGAACCGCTCTCCAGTGGCACAGCAGTATGTTTGCGGACTTACAACGCTAGAAACCGGGTTTCGATACCAGTGGTAGACAGAGCATAGATAGCCCATTGTGTAGCTTTGTGCTTAATTACAAACAAACAGAGGTGAACCTGAAAAATTATTTATTTCTTCAGTTATGGTCATTGGAAAAGTTATATTCCTTTTTCAGTGATGGCCAGGAAGGCAGGCTTACCTGATTTCTTCTAGGATGAATTGGAAAAATTGCCTTTTTATCCGTTTGTGACCGAGGAGGTTTATTTTCTTTCTTCATTGATGACCAGGAAGATTTACCTTCTTTCTTCATTTACGACTGAAAAGCTTTTCTCTTCATTAATGACGAGGAAGGGTCACCTTCTTTCTTCAGCGGTGCCCAGGAAAGACTACCTTGTTTTTCAGGAATTGGCTATGAAGGTTTTACTTTCCTTCTTGAGGAATGCACTAGAAAGGTCAACCCATGAAGTTACTAAGGTTCGCGGGTTACTTTAATTGTGGTTTACCTGCTACTGTGATCAGACGTACTTCCAAATATCCCGAAATTGTGTCGAAGTAATTTTTTGAAGAACGAATAAAATGAAAGTTTAATTAATGTAGATATACGTGAGGCATATATTTAGAAGCTCCCAGAACTTGCATTTTAACTAGAATTATCAGCAGAAAAATGGCATTATTGCATGCCATGCTTCTTCCCGTGCAGAAATTCATTTGCTTCATCAGTGCGTTTCTATCTTTCTCAACAATAAAATGTCATTTCCTGAGCGCCAGAATATAGAAATTAATCTTACTACATTTCCTGAATAAAGATGAGTTTCGCTTTGATGCAAAAAGACGTCTCAGTAGCGGAAGCAATTATTGATGGGATTAACTTTCTTTTCATGTGCTGTGCAATGTTGATTCTAAGCTGAGCGTAGCCATCACAAAATAGCGTTCTGAGCTTGTTATATGCATTCCATATTTTTCAATCTGGAGAAAAGCTTTTCATTTTAATTCTTCCCGACTTTAGTGAAGTAAACCAACACATTGCTACAGTATTTCGTTTTTGTGTTTACAGGTAGCAAAGCTGCAACAGCTTACTCTAAATTTAATTTGTATTTTAAAACAAGCTGATTAAAGTGGCTAATACGGGGCTGAAGCACGTTTCGTTGTTTAGGAAATCATGAAAGGGCTACGTCAGGGTTAAATAATAGACGGCTTAGCACAGTGTTTTCTTTTCCTGATTAAATTAAACGTGCTAGTGAAAAACATTTTGTCAAAAAAAAAATCGCATTTCGTACTCAGCTGTATAGCATAAAATATTAAAGATTGGAAGCAACTTTCAAAACGGATTACGTACAAGAAAAACGTTTTTCAATGAAACAAAGCCAGAGACAAATATGTAGTTATGTCCCAAACTTTCTACGTAATATATGTAAGCCAAATATTTAATACGTGTGAGCTAAGGCAGACTAATAACTTAATAATTCTAAGCAAAAAGCTGCTAAAACAAGCCATTTTGTTCTGTTTAGTTACTGTTCGTGCATGCTTGTATATGCATGGAAATAATTATTTTTGAACTTTGCCAAGCCACTAACTTTTGTATACATCTTTGGGAACTCGTGGTCATAGCATAAATGCAAGTTGTAGTATATGCATAAAACTTTCCACTGTATAACCTTTTGAAGGTAGTGATTTTCATTGTATCCCAAGTAAATATAGGATATGATAAAGGTTCTAGGTTTGTTGTTTATTTCGTTATAGTTTATTGAGAAGTTCCAGGAAGTAAAGGAAGCAACGAGACAAGCAGCAGCTCATCAGAAATCCCACCAGGCTCAAGTCAATGGTAGTAGCATCACTCCATCTACTTCTGGGAGTGGTTCCCCCAGCAGCACCAGGAGTCAAGCTAAACAACAACCAGCTCCTCCTGAGAAGAAACCAACTGAAGAACAGCCTGTAAATAGTGTAACCAACCAAATAGATCAGATTAGTCTCTCTTCATCTTACTCTGCTAGCACACAGAATGAGATAAATAGTCTCAAGTCTCCTCTTGTTCCTCATCAGCGAAGTCAAAGCCTCTCTCGTCTCCAATCTGGAAAGGTATGTTTGCACAATGAAATACCTGATGGTATGTAATTTGTTATTTTGTTGCTATACACATAGATCTCCATATTTGCGATTTTTATCCTGTTATTATTATTTTTCAAATCTTTATGTACATGGTTCTCATCTGCGTACACGTATTTTAATTATGGACGGAATTGTTTTCCACAACTTTGGTACTGTTACTTGTCATCTTTCTTCTAATTTGTCTTCAACCATCTTAACAAACATTGCTAAGAGAAAATCAATGAAGGCAAGGTCCATGACATTGGATGATTAATTAAACTGAAACTATATCTGAGTTTAAACCTCATGCACACATGTTTCCTTAAAGCTCCATCAATTAGCCCTCCTGACCTTGTGTTCCATTAAAATAATGAATCTTTTTGAACTTCATGCATGGTTATTCAGAACTTCAACTCTATCACAAAATATTAATAACTTTGGAATATAGGTTATGGTGATGAACATAAGGGCCTGATTCAATTAATTGCTTTACTTGTGAAAAGATACCCTAATTCTATGTTGTAGTTAATAAATAGTATGATGTGAAGTAGTTTTATTATGTTATAATTAGTAATCAGTCCTTTTTTTACACATTTTTGTTCAATTGTTTATACTGAACAACTTACATTAGAGTAGTTTCTGTAAAGAAAAACAAAAGTTTAGATTAAAGTTATTTTTGTATGAAATGCCATTGTTTCGTTTGACTCAAATAATTGTTATTATTGTAAATAAAACAATT
The DNA here is from genome assembly GCF_000517525.1 of Limulus polyphemus. NCBI lineage: Eukaryota > Metazoa > Arthropoda > Merostomata > Xiphosura > Limulidae > Limulus > Limulus polyphemus. The sequence continues at coordinate 170,121 of NW_013667263.1, read as the reverse complement.
TTTGGTGGTATCAAAACAAGAACAATTCTTATTTTTTTAATTACGAAAATAAATTATGGGTTTTTGTAATTTTACGTCCTTTACAGTAATGCAATGTTACTTGATGACCTTTGGTTAAAAGCTAAACAAGTGTTAATCTTTCCAAATAATGAATTATAAGAAAATTGTCAATGTAAATAATTCTTTTGCTAAAATGTATTATTTTATTGAAGACTCCGGGCAGCCCAAAACATCACCACTTGAAGGAGAAATATTCAGTTCCAAGTCTCCCACAATCAGCTGTTGAAGCTCAACTGAAGTATGAGAATGATCGATTAAAATTAGCATTAGCACAGAGGTAAGAAACAAGCCAGTCACTTCAGATAGATCAATACAAGTAATTACCGAAGTATGTGTACACACAGACATACACTTAAACAGGAGAAAAAAACTTATTGACTTGTACTTTAGAGGGTTAAATTACTGTGAAGATAAGTAATTAATTAGAGTCTACTACAGAAGTTGGTACTTATTCAAATTCCCGTTGAGTTCATGAAGTTTGGAATATGGTGTTTATCTTTCAAAATTACAGCCCAATAATAATTACAAGTTTTTAATAAAATGTAAAAACAAGAAATAGTCTTAGTATGGCTTTGTGCCAATTATTAATTAAAAGTTACTTCTATGTATATATTTGTTACAGCTACAAAACTGTTTTCATTATTTATTATCACAGCTGCTATTATTTGCCTATAAATAATTAGAATAGAAAACAAGTACAACTGTTACATGATTTTAAAGTTGAAAAATTATGATTTTTGTTCAACATCTTCCACTTAACTGTTTTATAACTAAACTGCTTGTGGGTCCATATCTTTGTTGATTACTTGGTTTCTGATAGTTTACGAGTCACACGTGCATGTAAAACAAATACCCCGAATATTGTAATATTAATCCCACTAATTATTGCTGAGGTACCTGATGTAATTAAAAATGAAAATGAGCAATTTCACTCAATTGTTTTTATGTGTTATTTTATGTGCTGTAAAAGACAAAAACAAAATATGTTCAACATAGTGCAACATGAGGACCCCATTAATAGTGAATGACATAAAAACAGGTTGGTAATTTGAGGATCAGTTCAGCACTTGTAATATATTTATTTATTTTAGTATTAACTATCAAAAGCTATTATTAGTAGTCTTTCTTTCCAATTAACGTAATTCATTCCAAGTCTATTTTTGGAATGTAGGTTGTTTTTCAACAACTTGTAAAATATTTTAATGTGTCTTGTTACGTA
>NW_013667263.1:165163-168821 GCF_000517525.1 Limulus polyphemus | reverse complement strand
CAATACAGTTTACAATAACAGTTATTACAAATAGTTATTGCACACTATGATTTATAAACAAAACTTTGACAAACTTACAAGCAATATAAAGTATTCTTTCTAGTCTGGAACTTCTTCGACATCATAGAGGGTTAGGTACGATTCGCTTAACGGGGAGCTAGCTAGCTTTGTCCTTCATTATTCACCAACAGTATAAGCTATGTATGTTTCAAATATAAATTCAATCTAAACAAATGTCGATATTAAATATATAATAACAAATCCGTTATAGTCTTTGGTAGATAAATATTCACAGTTTTTTTCTTACACAATGTATGAAGATTTCGTAATTTGTATAGATTATATTCATTATTGTAATTGACTATGAATCAAGTGTTACCCTAATCATTTTATGTTTTCAAATAAAATACTGCTTTTGCCAATAGTGTATACATGAAACTTCTTGAAATTCAAATAAAAGTGAGTTGTGTTTTGTTGAAAATCAACTGTTTGATTCAGGTTGAATACTCTGAACTTGATTTATTGGCTTTGTGGCACACTACAACCTGTGATTGTTGCTAAAGAGAAATAGAGAGTTTATTTGGTTTTTACTCCTCTAGCTGGAACAGCTTACTACTGGTGATTTATGTACAAGGAACAGATATTATTTATATTCTTACAAAATAGCACACAAAAGATATATAAACAATGTAAAACAATTTGCTGTTAGTTATTTGTCACTTCTCACATCCCCACTAGAATAATGGTTGTGTTCTGATCAGGCTTATTACTCCTAAGTTCCTCTGAGTTTCCTCAGTTAAATAATGTGTTGTTGTTGTTTTTTTTTACCATGAAAAACGTTATATTGTTAAACATTGATAATATATCTATTTACAGCTAAAAGTATCCACAGATTATTTTGTAAGAAATTTAGTTTCTATAAGTAGGTTTTGTGTAACTTGAGAAAACTTTCTCATAACTCTAGTGAAAGGCACTTATGGAATTTCAGGTTACTAGATGGGAAAGCTAGATGGTGTACACAGATGTTAGTCTTTTCTTTTTTTTACACTATTTTATCAAAATTGAACATCGTTGTGTGCCATATTATTACACTTAGGAATGGTCATCATAGAACACTTATCTTTTTTATATATATATTTTTCAATCTGTACAAGTATTGCTAATATCATAAACTTTGGCCATTAACATACTGTAAGTGGAATTTTATTATTCTGCTGGAAGTTAGCACATCATTGTCTAAAATTTCTTTGCAGCTGTTTCTAAATTGCTTAGATATTTTGTCTACGTACACTGATAATGATGACAGTGTTCACAGTTACTTTACACCAAGATGCAAGCAGCAAAAAATACTATAGAAGAAAAAATAATCATTAAATCACCAGAATGTCTTCCTGTAAATGTAAATTATAGACACTTCTTATATCATACTTCTGTCATTTACTTCACACATGACTAGTGTAAACATTCCTTTCATTAATTGCTCAGTAGTTTGATATCTGAACTTGTTCAGCATGTACCTGAACTTCTTATGTTCAAATATTACATCTTTTCACTTTTGCATTTATGTTTCAAGACACAAAACAAATGTCTAGTATAGCTTCACCTTATTTTTATGCTGTAAATTTATTTATTTTTAATTCCTCCAAGTCTTTTTAAGGAATGACACAAAGCAGATTACAAAGTTGGGTAATATGTTTTTTAATTTTATTCTAAGAATAGTAGTTAAATTTCAGCATTCCTAGTCATCTGAAAAGCTTTGGTGTTGAACAGAAAGGCCTCATTGGCAGTGGCATGTGGTGCAGAGGCACACGCAAGGTGTACATACAGTTGAGACATTATTATTTTCTTCATAATGGAACCTTGTATTGTCAGATCAGTAAAGAAGGACTTGTTAAATAAAATTGTTTTTCTTATTGTGATATAATGTCACACAAATTACCAATCATTAGATCATGCATCATGGGCATAAGGTGTTGTATACCATAAGATAAGGATTTATCTTGAAATAGCACAGTTAAAATTTTATCCAAGAATTTTAGAACTTTGTGTAGAATTATAAACAGACTTTTTCTCTATGTTAAAATACTTATATTGCGAGCTTTTGGCCCTCTTACTGGAGCCTTCATTGTTGCCCGATGAAGGCTCCAGTAAGAGGGCTGAAAGCTGCTATAAAAGTATTTTAATGTAGAGAAAAGTCCATATTAATTTACCCACGTTGTGAGTCATAAACAACAATTTTAGAACTTGTTGATTAAGAGGTTTAAATTTTCTTGCAATACTTACAAGCTATGCAAATATATTAAGAAAGATTTCAAACCATAAACCTTCCGCTACACAGTTCGGCTAATGCCAAGAAGTGGGAAATTGAACTACAGACTCTAAAAAATAATAATGTGCGGTTAGCTGGTGCACTGCAAGAAAGCACAACAAATGTGGAAGAATGGAAGAAACAGCTGCAAACTTTGAAAGAAGAGAATGCCAAAATGAAGACAAGGGTAAGAAAATGTTTGTTCATAGTTAATATAACGTACTAGTGCTTCTATATGTGCAGAAAATATGCAGTGTGTAATATGTGAAGTTGATAAAAATACACAAATTTTCCACATGTTATTATTAAAGAATTATCACCAGTGAATTAATCACTTTATATGCTGTATGAAAAACTAATAATGTTCATTAACTAATTTTTTCTATAACTGTGTATGTATACATTCAGAGACAATAATTTTTAGTTGTTGTTCTGTGAATACGATCCTCTTCTTCCTACTGAAGTGCAAATAAAATTGGATAAAGAAACTCTAAGATTAAAGTTTTGATAATGTTTTAAAACATTTTATATATATTGCTATATACATCATATCTGTTCAGAAAACAGTGAGTGTGATTTTATTTATTTTCTATATGCTTGTTGTCACTAACCACAGTTTGAATAATTATCCACTGCCAGAAGTTACTGATCTGTAAAACTTGTCATGAAAAACAGCTTTTAATCTAATTTTCAGCCTAATTCTATGTCATGGAAGGACTCAATTTTGAATGTTTAAGCTCTTACATGCCATATTTTTTGCTTAATTAATGCACGACATATTGCAAGTAGTGATATACGTTTACATACACGTGTCACTTCTGTTGTCACATAAAATTCTTATCTTTATGGTCACTGGGTTTTGGATATAACTGTTGTTTAATAATCAGGAGCTCAAAATGTCAGCTTCGGGAATTTGGATGTTTTGCTACAGTTCCCAGAAATCAGCTTGTCATTTTTCTTATCTGGTTTTCATTCTATAAAGAGCTGACAAATGATTGCTCATTTGGAAATGTCCTTCATTATCCGTTAAGTGTAGTTTGAGGAAAGGTATTGATTTCTGATTTTGTTATGGTTGATTAAAATTCTGTTGGTGCTTGTAGTTTTCAGGAAAGCTCAACACTTATGTGACATAGTTTTCATGAAATTATTTTTCATTAAAATGTCATTCAAGTTAGAACAGTAACAAAACGAATGGAAAAAAATAAGTCTAACTTTTATGACATTATATATAATTATTTGTAAAAATATATATATACACCTGGAAAAAAGTTAAGCACCCCCGTGTTTTTTTCAAGTGATTCAGATTCGACGTTCTTGTGACTGATTATAAATTACCATTCAATCTAAACG
>NW_013667263.1:147369-164271 GCF_000517525.1 Limulus polyphemus | reverse complement strand
ATTTGATAAACACGTTTAGATTGAATGGTAATTTATAATCAGTCACAAGAACGTCGAATCTGAATCACTTGAAAAAAACACGGGGGTGCTTAACTTTTTTCCAGGTGTATATATATATAATAATATCTTGTGATCAGAGTAAGCTATGTACATAAGAGTGAAACTAAAAAACAACCTAGCCATCAAAATAATTAATTAAATATACTTTTGTTATGTATGTATCTACTTACAAAGATTAAAATGCGTTGTTACATCAGTTAATAATATTTTTGGCTGTAAGTATTTATAAGTATTATAGAACTATGATGCAAGAATCAGAAACCTGCTGATTTGTTTTCTTAAATTAGCATACAGTTACACACATTTTATGTGTATAGCTATGAAATACACAAAGTTTTGGTTGAGTTAGTATACACTAGATTTTAGCCACATTTAGAAAAATATACATTGCAGGAATATGTGCTGCACAAGATGTTGTTAGTGTATGTTTTCAGTCTACACTTGCATAACAAACACTTCTATTAGAATGAGTTATAAAGTTTGAAATTATTAGATGTTTTACAAATTAGCATCACAAATGAATCCCTTTATTTTTCTGTAAATGTTCCTGTTAAACAGATTTAAATATACATATATTGTGTACTGTATAGATACTTGAATTAGAAGCTGTAAGTGGAAACACAGAGGCTTTAACAGAGCTAACCCAAGAAGTCATCAATCTTCGAGCCAAAGGAGACTCCTTAGCTACAGAAATCAAAAGAAAAGATAAGGTAGAAATTTTTTCCATTTGTATACAAAATATTTATTTAAGAAGACCAAAGGACAGAAGTTTATACTTTGACTTTAAACTTAATGTTACGGTTTCATATGGAAACAATAGACCAATTTGAAATACATTCCTCCCCATTTATAATAGATTTAAGATGACTCATGTAAGATCATATATCTGAGGAATAAAATAACCATGCTCTGCTATTGGGTTCAAAGGTCCATTTATGATTCACTTCTGTACCTACACCACAGGCTCTAATGCCAGATTTGGGTTCAGCAACCCTGAAATCCTGCTCCTAACACCCTTGAGTAGCCTTCCAGGTGTATTATAGTCCCCTTGGTAGGTAAGGCTATAGCTATCTCAGAGGTGAGCCATATCTAAAACAAAAAAACATTATGACACCCACCTGTGGTACCTGAGCATATGTGAGGGAGCATAAACACAGTTTTAAATATGGCACCCACGGGATCTTGAAGGGAGCCACATTTCACAAAAAATTGCACATATTATGATCTACACTTAACATCGTAGTTAAACTAAATATTTTTAGTAATTTATATTAAAACTGTAAAGTTGTGTTTGCGTTTAAGCACACATAACACATATTATTTTAGTCTGTTGACTTACACTGTAAAAATCTGATCCCCTACATACGTGTTTTGCCCCCCCCCCCCTGATAATATTTTTCTGGGCACCCATGGGGGGAACCAGGAACACAAATTCCAGATTTGGTTTCAGCAACCCATCACTGGGTGACCTTCTGGCGTATTTTAGCCCCGTGGTAGGGAACTCCAATGTATTGAAAAGGACACTCCTGGCCAACCTGTTTCTGCCTACCAAGTTTGGTATTACTAGCTCCAAAACTATGGAAGAAATTCACAAAGATACAACATGGATTAATATAGTTGTTATTGAATTGTATTCAAGGTAAAGATAATAAACAAATTTTAAATACTTGAAACAAAGAGCTTAAAATAGTATTTAAGCAATATTGTCAATCTTATAGTTGTCCCTGTGTTAATAATGGCAGATCTTTTGTAATTATTCCTGCTATCAAAAATCATGTTTATGCCTGAATAAGGTTAACAGCCTTAATACAAGAACTTTCTGCAGCCATTTTGATGTTATTAGTGTTGTATATAAACATACCATGGATTTTCTAGCTTCTTATATTAATATAGTATTATAATAAGTTTATCAGTTATTCTGAGTATTTGCAGTTTGCACATAACATGTGGTCAACAAAGTTGATTCTAACTGCCTTTTTCATTCTCTGGAGATAATACCTGTTCTCCCCATGAATGGTATGGCTGTAATTCTTTACATTGTGCAAGAAATAGACAGCAACGTCCTTCTATTGTTGAACAGGCGATATCTTGAGGTTAAGGCCTACTCTGTATTTGAATGAGGATGACCAGTCATTCTGGGTACATCTGTTGCTACCTGCAAAGTAAGGAATGTTGAATATAAACAGTCTGGTACACAGTTTTAAAGAAATCAGTTTGGAGAGCAAACATCTACCAATCCAGTACAAGCAACTGTCCCAAGTCTCTAAAACAAGTACACACATTGTGTTTGTGTAAGTGTTATAGTAAAGATTGTTCATGTGTGTTTAGTCTCTTTATTTTGTTCTAATGAACTAAAGTATTCAGAAAAATCAGATTTATTTCATAATTTATATTTTGCAGAACCTCCTGTTATTCATTGGACCTATCCCATTGCTCTTAGGAAAACTCAGTATTACCTTAATATATCACACTAGAACACAACTAGCTGTAAGCTCTCTAGCATTTGATCATTACACATTATAAAGAAAATGGCTCATTTATAAACCTGTCCAACTTTTCATGGTGATCACAGCTAGTTCCTTAGTTCTAAAATGCAATTATCACAACATCCTATCCATCACATCTATTACATTGAAATTACCAACATCATAATCTGTTAGTTAACTACTTCTGATATTATTTTATCTAAGGGGAAAATAGTTATATAATAATTAGATGATACAACGAGTTCATTAATCTTGACATCAACCATAGCCTATGATAATGAACTCATAAAAGATATCCAAAGTTTTTACTTCATTAATTTATACTAAAATGTTGTCATAAGAATAAATGTTCTCCATAATGATTGGAGAAACCTTAAATTTCTGCTTCATACACCACACGTTTGGTTGTTGCAGTCTTGTAAGGAAAAAAAAGAATGCCTTCATTTCATCGGATGCTATTTGTCTTGAGCATTTTAAATACTGTTTTCTCTCTCTGTTTCCTCATTTGATTTGTTGATTAATTTCATCCCAGTTAGAAAGATGCTTCTATCAGATATAAGCTTGGAAGGAAGCTAAGCTGAGTAATTTGCCTTAACTGAAGCTTTTTTGATTTATTCTGAGAGTTTATTTAGTATACTCTACGTTATCTCATGTATTGTTAAATATTCTCAGGAAGTGAACTTTCTGAAGAAGAAATTAGACGAACCTCAAGTACCAAATGTGAAAGTTGAAGACAAACTAAAGGTGTGTGTAAAGTATAATATACTGTGATTAGAGTAATTTTTTAACATATCTTATTTCTCCTCATTTGTTTAAAATTAACCTGTTTAAACATCAAAAACAGGATTTATTAAAATCATTTTAGATACATTTCATAAAGAATTTTACATGTTTCGTCAAACTTAGAACATTTTTTTGTTTGTATATTAGAATTTGGGTTAAATACGAACATTCAGCCAGTTAGAGCATGTGTAACTTTAACTGATAGGAACAACAGTGTAACTTAAGCTTTAATAGATGTATCATGCTACAATACTCTATCAATTGGAAGAAATACGTCATAAGTTTTTTGATCAAACTGTTGTTTATTAGCAACATTATACAACTGTTCTCTACTTTTCTTTTTTATTCATATTCATTCCACTTAGTTCCATATACCCTAAGTCCTTTTAATTGATAATATAAAACATTCTCCAGAAATCTCACAGTAAGTATATAATAAATTTGTTAAATCTAATGGTTTAGATTTTTTTGTTGAATACTGCTACATCTATTCTTGATAAAAACTGTCAGGTTTGGCATCTCTTAAAGGAATTCGATTTTTTATATTTTCATTAACCCTCTGTTAAAAACATAATAACTTTATGCTTTTGGTAAATTATGTATGTTTGTTCAACATAAATTTCATAAAAGTTGTTACTTTCTTAATCAGTAAGTCACCTTAAACTTTGAAAAAAAAAAAGTTACAAATTTGCAAATCTAGTTGAAAGATATGAAATATGTTTTTTAAATATTTTTAAATCTGTAATCTATGATATAAAATATTAAAGATGAGATGTGTTTACCTCATTATTACATCCACCTATAGTATTTGTACCAAATATGCCATAAAATTGGGTGATTAGGAACAAAATCTATGTCATCTAAGTTTACTTATAGTTATCACAGTATTTCCATTATATTAAATTTAATGTCAATTTTCAATGAACCATAACACTACCTTCTCATACAAAACAATGTTTTTTTTTACCATTTCAGTTTACTCCCATTTACCTTCTTTTCAAAACCCCAGTGTTGGAGAAAAAGGGAATATAGGTAATTCTTAATGTTCACCCCTAATCACCTTGTAATGAGGTAATTAAGGAGACAGTAATTTTTTTAGATCATGGACCCCATTAGATCCAATTGGGCTACAATATTGTGTTACACTAGAGCCACCTATCCACAAAATTTATTTGTCTTCAAGAACTGAGACTTGGCAGTGGATGTGTCATCATTTGGAAAAATGCATCCGTCCCTAATCGCCCTGTTTTATAATTGAGAAATCAATAAAGTTTGAAACACTTGATTTCATCTGATTTTGTTACACTTTTGTAAAACTTGGATGAGGTTTTAGTAGATTCTAGAGCAAACATAGATTTTTTTTCTGTTATTTTGTCATAGTTATGGCTTTGCAGTATTGTTTTGATAAATACAGATCCTTTACTTGTAGTGTGATTACAAAAACAGAATATTGTGTATTGGTAAAGGATGGTAAAAGCTAAAAAGGTTTACAAGTATGTTTTAAAAGAACAGCAATGTGACGTGTTTCAGCATTTGATATGAGAAAATGTTTATTAGTCCATACAGAAACTGCAAATGAAAAAAAAAAAGGATTTTTAAATCTGGAATATATATCATTTGTTCTTCAAAATTAAAGAGATCACTTTGTACAATTGTTATTTGTATGTTAGGTCTTGCTTATGGAAAATGAAGGACTCAGAATAAGCATTGGCAAACTACAAGAACAAGTTGATGCTGCTAAAGCCACCAATTATTCTAAGAGAGCAACACTGGAGCAACTGAATCAGCGCCTTGCCCAGAAAATCCAGGAATTTCGGGATATCCAACAAGAACTGGCTAGTTTTATTGACTCCTGATACTTCATCGTCAGCATTCTAGTCCAGAAATGTTTCCCAATTATGGTACCTTTTATCAGTGGTACCCATTTTTTTCTATCTTTTTTTTTTGTTGTTGTTTTGTTTTGTTGTACTCAACCAACAGTGTTATCACTGTTGGGTAATGGAAATGAGATTACAACTTTTATAATTATTGTTATGAAAAAAGTGAAACTAAAGACGTTTAGCTAGAGAACCTTTTTCTTGGTTGTTAAATATGGTTCTGATAGAATAATTTATATCTGAAACAAGTAGTCATAATTTCTATTCATAGAACTTTGTTTTTTAACATACTTAAATGTTTGTCCATGACCTAGAATTTTATGATTTTTCAAGCTAACAATGACTAATATTTCATCAATATTTTGATGAGACATAAAACTAGTATTTAGTATGGTATGAAGATTGCTGTATGTTCAGCTTTGCAAAAGTTAGGAATCATAATGATTAGACCATTGTTTGAGTCTGTTTTTTCTAATGTTTAACTTATGAGAGCTTTTAATGGTTCAATATTATTTTTGTTTTTCTGCAAACAAGTTTAGTTTTTTATTTCTCCTACTTGTTTTGTATTAACTAACTCCATTTGTGGATCAATATTATAACCTGCTCAAACACAAAACCTCCAAGTTTTTTTAAAGATAAAATACTACTTCATGATGTATATGATTATTTCTATAGAGTAACATATCAAAGTAGCACTTTCATACCAAAAAATTACCATATGTAAGAGTAACATGTTATCAAGAATTTTACAGAGAGGTTGATGAACTTAAAGAAGGTTTGGTTTGTTTCAGATAGTTGCACAAAGTTACACAAAAGCAATAGTTGTCCCTAATTTTGAACTGATAGTCTAGAGGAAAGGCTTCTAGTCAACAGTACCCACCACCAACTTTTGGGCTACTAAAATTGAATAGTTGGATATTACCATCATTCTTATAATGTACCCACATTCCCAAATTTGCAGAGCACATTTTTGTGGCAAGAGAACATGGATCATGGACCCTCAGGTCTACAGTGTGGACAAATTAACCAGTACGTCATGCCCAGCCTACATAAAGAGGGAACAAACAAGCAGTAACAACCACTCTATCACAATGCATGAAAAGGTTCAAACCCGTGATTTTATATGATATGTGGTAATTATTTATTTTACAAACTAATGGCACTTATTTCTGCTCTAATTTAATTCCATTTCAAACACACTTAAATATAAAAATACTCTGACCTGTTTTTTTATTTTATCTATCTAAGTCATTCAAAAATAATGTTACTTAAAGTTGTGAGAAATGTGTAAAATTACAGTTTTATTCCATTTTTACTGTTTAGTATATATAGAGCATGTATATTATGCTTATATATAGGTTTAATCCTATACGTAGATCTAACATAGAAAAATAATAGAACTGTTTTATGAGTAAGTCAAAACAAAGGCTCTTTTAGAGCTAATAGACACTTTACATCTATTGTATGTATGTGTGTGTGCATGTATGTATCAGTTTCAAGTTTATTCTTTTTCATTGCGTGCAGTTGTACTTAGCTGATTTGACATTTTGTTTTTGTGTACCAAATCTGTGGTTATATAGTTGCCTCAGACATCAGTCTTCCAAGTTTAAAAAAATGTGCTTTTAAAATAGCAATGCACATAAATTGAATGACCCAAAAAAGTCAAATGGTTTTCTAAGTATATTCATATCCCTAAATGTATTGGTAGTGGTTTCTTACATCTCGTTTATGCTAAAATTACAGTAATACATATGGAGATAATTTTATCAACACTTTTTGTATCCCTCACCTGTTGAAAATGTTTCATCCATTACTAATATTTAAATTCTCTTAGATAAAGAACCAACAACGAAAAACAAATGAGTTAGTGAATTTTTAATAAAAATGTGTTATAAAATATGTACTCAAGAAAAGATAAGAAACTGGAAATTGCAGAGGTTAATGTAGTTATACACGTTTAGCATTTACATGTCAAGGATATATATGTGTACTGAGATGAAATGAAACTTACTACAGACACAAGTATGCATGTAGTTATACACGTTTAGCATTTACATGTCAAGGATATATGTGTACTGTGATGAAATTAAACTTACTACACACACACACACAAGTGTGCATGTAGTTATACACGTTTAGCATTTACATGTCAAGGATATATGTGTACTGTGATGAATGAAAGTTACTACACACACACAAGTATGCATGTAGTTATACACGTTTAGCATTTACATGTCAAGGATATATGTGTACTGTGATGAATGAAACTTACTACACACACACACACAAGTGTGCATGTAGTTATACACGTTTAGCATTTACATGTCAAGGATATACGTGTACTGTGATGAATGAAACTTACTACACACACAAGTATGCATGTAGTTATACACGTTTAGCATTTACATGTCAAGGATATATGTGTACTGTGATGAATGAAACTTACTACACACACAAGTATGCCAATTCTGGCTTGGAATTCTTTGTATAATATGATACTATTTGTTTGTATACAACTTAACAACAGCACCATAATGAGCACATTTTGTATTTTTAGGCTTCAGCAAATGTGGTATGCTTCAAAAATATTTCTCACTATCTTTAATACTGTTTCAATGGTTTCTGTTGGTGGTGGGTTCTTGTAGGTTATTCAGTAGAAAATAATACAAAGTCCAATCTGCTTAACGATTTTTTTTAAAAACGTTTTATATCTTTTACTACAAAATCTTATGTTAGTTTAACTAACATTCATTAATAGTTCTAAGTTCACAGAAGATACTAATACAACAATTTCATATGCACTTACTTGCCTACCATGCAATGTTAAACCACCCTTTGGCCAAATAACAATACAAACCTATAGAAATATCCAGTTTAAAAATATAGCCTACTACAGTGCATCTATCTGTGTCATCCATTTAATGGAACATCTAGAAACTAGGCATAATGATCCACACTGTTTCTTAATGGTCAGCTCTATACAAATTTAAAATCTTATAAATGTGAATACTAGCTAATATAGGTTGAAGTATGATGTTCATAATAAACATAATAAAATCATGAAACTATAGAGTATTGCCCACACAATTACTCTTCAATGTTCTGTTTAAGTTGAAGAGTTAGCATGCATCTGTGTGTGTGCTGGATTTTCTATGACAAAACTATATTTAAGGCTGGTAGCATGGCACTGTTATTATGTGAATATTTCTTCTTGCTTTGATTCTTTGAAATATGAGATAGAAATATGCTAGAAATTCTCATAACCAGAAGAATATTACACCTTGCTTAATAATTTAGCCAGAAGAATATTACACCATGCTTAGTAGTTTAACAAGAATAATATTACACCATGCTTAATAGTTTAACCAGAAGAATATTACACCATGCTTAATAGTTTAACCAGAAGAATATTACACCATGCTTAATAGTTTAACCAGAAGAATATTACACCATGCTTAATAGTTTAACCGGAAGAATATTATACCATGCTTAATAGTTTAACCAGAAGAATATTACACCATGCTTAATAGTTCACTTATTAGGTACTACATATAGTGTCAGAAATAACTTTTGAAATAATGGTCCAAATTCTACAGTGCAAGTATTATGTTTATACATATAAAAAAAGTAACATCTTAGAATAATATGATCTTTGCAAAGAATACTTACTTTGTTTATATCTAAATCCAAAAAAAGAGAGTATACACCATAAACAAAAGACCAGTGAAAAGTTGAGTTTAAAATCTGGATATAGGTTTTTATGTTGCTATGACATACTGCTATGGTATTCACACGTGTGCCCCATAGAAGGAATAGTATACAGCAAGGTCCTGATAGATTCAGGTTATTATATCTAGTCTTGCTCAGACATTTGCTGTGTAAGTGTCTGTAACTTTAAGATGTGTAAGTAGCAGACGATGACTGACATGGTTAAATGTTAGTCTTTGGTTGTGTTGAAACACACACTATATATTGTATTGTGGTTTGTAACTTGCAGGTTTTAAATTGAAGTCTTTGTTTTTCTCCATAATAGACTATTTGTAGATTAAAGGTTTTCTTGTTATTTGTTTTTATAGTTGTAACTAAGATGAGTTAGCTTTTTTTATTGTTTTAGAAGTTCACTTGGAAAAATTGTATCCTCCCCTAATGTCCATAGTGCCCTCTATGATAAATACTAGTAACTAATTGAAAATAATAATGGAATAAGGCACTTGATAGTATTATCCTGTAATAAGCATTGATTTAAATTTTCAATAACCCCATTTCTTGACAAAGTAAATTTATAAATACAGAATTATTGAAACTGGAAAGTATTTCAATAGTTTTTAATAGTGTTTAGTAAGTTGTGATAAAACATACAAGATATTAAAAACATGGTAGTACCAAAAAACATCTTTAATACTGATGTTTCAGAATTTCCTTAAATTCCATCATCAGCATTATTAATACCTAAAAATATTGAATATGAAAACTCACTCAATGCTAATATTGTTTTTTGTAGTTTGAATATTAACTATTTTTTTTAGATATTAACACTGATGATGGAATTTAAAGAAATTCCAAAATGACTGTATTAAACATGTTTTTTGCTATTACCATGTTTTTAATATTTATTATAAAATTCGTTTTTCACCTGATGAATCAGTTGCAAACATACAAGATTTATTGTATTATAAAATATTTGGAATCAACTGTACTTTTGTTGTTGGTTTATTATCTTTCAGTTATATATATATTTTGTTCTATTTTATTGGTGTAGGCATAAAATAGTCTCTGTCTGTAAAATTTGTAAAAGCCCATATAGCCAAAAAAAATCACTTTGGTAACTTTCATGTGTTATTTGTTTTAAATTAATTTTTATGTTTGTTATGAATATTCCTTACAAAATGTACCTAATTCATGAAAAGAGCCTCTTTAAAATGTATTAAGTTAAAACACTTAGAATAGCAACTCAAATTATTATGTGCAAAGACTGTTTTTTAGTAGTTTTTTTGCCATTTTGTTTTAGAAGATTTCTAATAATGGGTACATTAATTGTTTGTGTTTATGAAAGTGTAACAAATTGTTTCCAAACTTGTGTTCTTGCATCATAATATTATCAATATTGTTTTATTTGAAACATATACATCTTTAACTGGTAACTAATTAGCCTTGAGTTTCAAAAGGCTCACTGGCTTCTTTTAACCTTTAAATGTAATTTGTATGCCTTTTTGTTTACATTATGTGAGGAAATTAGACAAGGGGACACATATGATAAACGATATATGGTAGAAGAATGAAACCTAAGATTCAGAATATAAGGTTTTAAAGCATACAATGTAGGTGACACCACCTTTAATAATGTACCAGACATATGAAACATAACTCGGTGTGTGTTCCATTCTTTGCAGTGACTGCATACAATGTAAGCAAGATTTGATAGATTACTGATCGTGCTCATGTAGAGGAGTTTGTGTTCATTGAAATCTTGTAGAATACTAGTATGACTTCAATGCTTTATCACTGTGTGGGGTACAACATGGTTAGTTAGTGCAGTGGTAAGCCTATATTACTCCACCAGCACCGTCTCAATTACTGAATTCACCTTACCTGAGGTCTCGTATCTGCTATGTTATGAGCTTCTTGTTGTGCTGTGAAACTGAGGTGTTAGATATTTCGGGTTTCATTCATCTAAACTGATGTTAAGTAAACTACTTTTCAACTTTATAGCATTCTAATGTAGGTGAAACTGTGATATAACATTGATTCAGCATACTAACTTAAACAATATTTTGTTACATCTGCAAGCTGTGTTATAAAGTAGGCTTAGAAAGATAACTCGGATATTTTATGGCAGTTTTAAACTGTTTAAAACCTGGTTTAACAAACTACCAAACTATATTTTGTGAGAGCTGAAAACTGTTTAAGGAAATTCAGCCATATTTTAAAGCAGCTGTATCCTTCATTAAAAAAACAGACTTTATAAGGCTAGCCCTGAACGTATTCTAAACCAGTCTACCATATGCTAGAAAACAGGTTCATTACGTTAACGAAAACTTATTCTAAGATAGCTTTAACCTATATTAAAACACGTGTTTCATATGTTAAGCTGTGTTCAAAAGCAGATTAACTCAAACATAATAGCAGTAAGCTGTATTAGAGCACAGACTTATCAGATTAACTTAAACATGACAGCAATAAGGTGTGCTAGAACACAGATTTAGCAGGTTAACTCAAACACGTCAAAAATGTTATAGTGGCTTAATCAAGAATTAAGCAGAACGTGTTTTAATAAGGTTATTTTATTTTTTAAATGTTTTTAAGTATGTTCCAAAGTTTGAAAAACTAAAATTATAAACAAAGGTAAAAAGAAACGGGAGGTTTTAAAATAGAAACAAACGTTTTGCCAACAGTTGCTCCACGTTGTTTTGTTTGTTTACATGGGCCTGAAGAAACCTGCCTCCAGAACTGTGTACAGTTTTAATGAAGAATGCGAATTTTGTTTGTAAAACAGTTTAGCTGAAAAAAAAATCTAAAAACCAAATGTATAATTGTGACTAGTTTTGGAAATTTTGTGTTCTGATAATATGTATATATTAATTCCTCTGTACTAAATAACTTCTATCGGTAAGAAATATTAACAAGACCGTTATCGTACAGCATATCGTTAAAATGTAAGAACGTTACCATTCCATCATCAAGGCTTTTTCTTTAAATATTTTAGATATCACCATTAAAAAAAAAGCTTTTCCACGTTTGAAAGGACATTAATCACGAATTATCCTCAAAAGAAGCAAACCAAATCACCAGATTTAAAGAAAAGAACGTTAAATTTTCTCTTTGTAAATCGTAGTAACGTTTTTGTACATGATATGAAGACCATCAGTTATTATGATACTTGCGTAAAAGTATGATTACAGTAATTTAGAACCTTTATGTGTGTGAAACAATATATATCTGAAAAAAAAAGGTGCTTATTAACTTTGGGACCGTTAGTAAATGTCAGACAAATTCCAGTATTCGATCAGATAAGAGTAGGCTTGTAGTTGACGGTGGATCCTTTTGACTAGCTAGCTGCTTTTCCTCTAGTCTATTTCCTCGAAATTAAACTGCTATAGGCGGATAGCCCTTTGTGTAGATTTGCGCGAAATCTTGAAAACTAAAACAATCAATCAACGAAACAAAGCTAGTTTAGAACTAAAACAATCAATCAATGAGACAAGGCTAGTTTAAAACTAAAACAATCAATCAATGAGACAAGGCTAGTTTAGAACTAAAACAATCAATCAATGAGACAAGGCTAGTTTAAAACTAAAACAATCAATCAACGAGACAAGGCTAGTTTAGAACTAAAACAATCAATCAATGAGACAAGCTAGTTTAGAACTAAAACAATCAATCAATGAGACAAGGCTAGTTTAGAACTAAAACAATCAATCAACGAAACAAAGCTAGTTTAGAACTAAAACAATCAATCAATGAGACAAGGCTAGTTTAGAACTAAAACAATCAATCAATGAGACAAGGCTAGTTTAAAACTAAAACAATCAATTAATGGCTATTAGTTTAGTTTAAGATACGTTTGTAATAAATATCAAGCCAGTAATTAGAATAAATAATAAAATAAATGAATCACTGAAAATGTTGCTTTACACGTGTTGCGTCCAAGAGGCGCCGACACATTTTTGTACGTGTGTGTAGTGTGAAATGTAACACGTCATGACCTTGTACGTACTTGGTTTTCGTATTGGCACTTTAGGTGCAGCAAAAGTTTCGCGAAACGTTCGAAAGTTGCTTAGAATTTCTGAAGTAGGGCATACGCTTTTTCACTCCGTGTTTACATTACAGTAAAAAGAAATGCAAGATTTTCAAACTAGGAACTTGAAGAAAATTATTTGGTTATTTCTAAATACTAAAGTTCGCTTATTTGAATGGATGTTTCAATCCTGTAATAAGTACATCGCGTTATTTAGGAAACTTGCTAATTCACTCATTTGAATGGATATTTCAGTCCATTAGTGAATACATCGCGTTACATGGGAAACTTCCCAGTTCCCTCTATTAAATGGATATTTCAGTTCTTTAGTAAGTACATCGCGTTATTTCACTAATGGACTGAAATATCCATTCAATAGAGGGAACTGGGAAGTTTCCCATTACATCGCGTTACATGGGAAACTTCCCAGTTCACTCTATTGAATGAATATTTCAGTTCTTTAGTAAGTACATCGCGTTATATGGGAAAACCAGTTCACTCTATTGAATGGATATTTCAGTCCATTAGTGAATACATCGCGTTACATGGGAAACTTTCCAGTTCGTTCATTTGAATGGATGTTTTAACCCTTTAGTTAAGTACATCGTGTTACATGGGAAACTTGCCAGTTCGCTCATTTGATTGGATGTTTTAACCCTTTAGTTAAGTACATCGTGTTACATGGGAAACTTGCCAGTTCGCTCATTTGATTGGATGTTTTGATCCTTTAGATAGTACATCGCGTTACATGGTAAATGTACCAGCTGTAAAATAAAAATTGTCCGCTGTTATTTTTCTTATTAATGAGTTATCAGATGTAACCAACTGAACGAATATTTAATTAAAGTATTAAGATGTACAAAATAAACAGTGTTTTTCAGTTGTTACGCGTCTCAGTCATATATATTACACTTTAAATCAAACAATAGCCTTTTTTTCTTTCCGCTTTCGTTACGCATACTTTTAATTTAGAAATATCTTTCTTTAATATGTATTTAAATTCAACGCTGTGATTTTTTTAAATTTACGTTGCTAATACCATGGATTATAATACTAATAAATTAATTTTGTTTTAAATCTAATCCTACTTCTTAGCGTTCAGTGTTTTGTAATGATCTCTGTTATACCTATACTGTTTTAACGCCCATTGCACTGATATTAGTGGATTAGTTTATCATTAACAACAATAGAAACTGTTTTTATATCAGACTCATCTATTAGTGATTAGATAGTTGTACGGATTCTCTGTGAGGTTTTACATTGTTATCAATAGATGTCAGGCTATAATCCACCACTGCTTTTTGTTTTAGTTTAATTGCAAAGCTACACATTGGGCTATCTGCATTGTACCCATTGTGGGTACCAAACTTAGATTTTTAACGTTATAATCCCTCAAGCCTAACGATGTGGCCCTGGAAGTGGGGGCTTCACTACTGAACTTTACAAATTTCAAAAATGCTAATGTTGTTTAAAAGATTATGAAAAAGTTATCAAGATTCCAATAATTGGTTTCCGGTTTTAGTCATTTCTTAAAATACGTGGTTGTTTTGTAACTCTTTGGTTTTATGTATCATGCAATTGTTAACATTGTTTGTTTTCTTGGTTCGTTGTGATTTTCCTTCAATATTTTTTAATAAATAAATATAATTATTGAACAAGATGTATTATTTATAGTTATAATATTTTCAAATATATATAATTATTTATAGAAATGTATAATTTATTTTTTATATATTTATCTTTTGATTACGTTACCCCCGATTATATTAATAAATTTAAGGTCATGTGTGAAATCGGAACAGCTACTATATTATAGAAACAAAAAAGGTTATTTCTGTCAGTAGTTATTTTACTTACTTTCTGTCCACCACATTTTACATATTGATTCTTTTTCTTAAATATATAAATTCATATAACGATTTATTTCCTGTTTTTTGTTGTTGTTGTTTTTGTATATAAGAAGACAAAAATTAGATTGTGTTTAAATCGAAATACAAAAACTAAAACAACCTTAGTCATGCTGCTAAATTTATAGAGCTAAATAACTGAGTCACAACACAATGAGAATGTTATGTTTGTGATTTTGTACACTTCTAGGATGCTGCTAGACGGTCTGATATGTTTATTGATTCGTTTATGAACTGTCATCCAAATACATGGTGTTGAGAAAAAAATAAATAAAACATTGTTGCAAACACAAATTATTTTGACGTCTCGTTATTTGTAATGTAAATCTTGATCGCAAGTAACTGTGTTGTACCACAACTTGTAGACCTTTCGAAGTCGGCGTACCACATGTTTCTGATTTTCGTACATGTGGTAGATAGTAATTTATAAAACTTACTTACACCTTGCCTCAGCATATTTTGAAATTTTCTCCATTTTGAGCTTTAGAATTATTTATTTCTTCCTTTCTTTTTGACCGTTAGAGTTGTGTGTGTGTTACAAAGTACAAATGAAAGATGATATACGTAATTTTTTTTAACGTGATGCTTATTCTAACACTTAAGTGAAAGACGGTAAATCTTAGTACTCTTTAAATATTTTAACAACAAACTCAAAGTTATCTCCGGACAAATGAAAAAAAAAACTGTTTGAACGTAGGACTTTCTGAAAAAACTGATGGTGTGAGGAACTCCACTGATAATCTGACTTCACACTGTTAATTGAATAAGATCTACAAATCAAGATAAATAGCAGAAGTGTAATAGACTTCCGTTACAAAACACACATTTGCACTTAAGGGCCGATTCAAATAGAACAAGGATATCGGGATACCACTCGGTGAAGTCACTTGTGGGAAATCAAGGCGTCTTAGTAAGTTCTGTGTGTATGTTCTACAACAAAATGGAAACACGTCTTGACGTGAAGAAAAATTTGAAAGTATCATAGAAATTACATAACTTCTAATGTAGTCTTTGAAATACTATATGTATAAGAAATATGCAATTTTTAATTTTCTTATCCAAGTTTAAAAATGAAGTATACTTATGAATTTATTTTCCTCACCAAATCGTGAATTACAGTAAAGAAAAGATGACTTAGAAACCTAATCTGTCTCTGATTCGCTGCAGCAGTCTAGTTTCGCCGAATTCACAGCTCATAAGTGCTGCTTTGAAAAGTGAAGCAAATAAATAAAGAAAGCCTTCTATATCGCTGGAATGTAAGCAGTTTGTTTGTTTTTTGGTGTATAATTCTTTAATCACAATTAATAACCTAAAATACTTTACATGTTTGGATAATGTGTGGCACACCGTCACAATTATTCAGCGGACTAACTGGTTTTTCTTCTTTTTTTTTTCTCACCAAAACGTGAATTTCAGTGGTCAAAACTAAAAAAAAAAAATTTCACCTCGACTTTTTGAAACTTTCAGATTAATATCAAACCCGATAAAAAGTATAAAAGTGATATAATTCCAATTTTGTATAAAATCTTTCAAAGCAAAATAATAATTGAATGAACCAATTATGCTAAAGTAAGACACAAAATATCTCTTAAGTTTAATATCATTTAACTAACAATTGAATTTCACGATAAAAGTTTTTTGCATATTCTGGTCTCATTTGTGAATTATCGCATTCTTAGAACTGAAGACAGAAAAAATTTAATTCTAATCTTTGTCCCAAATATTTTCCCCCACAAACTGAACTTATTAAAATATAAAAATAAATTTCTTGCTTAACAGTTAAAATTTCGAAGTATTTTGACAACTTTACCTCCACTTTCTGAAGTGTTGCTTCAATAATAATTACAACATAATTGATATATATACTGTTTTCACAAGGTTAAATACTTAATAGTTTACTATTTTTATCGTATTGCTTTATTATTTTTTGCTTGATTGTCTTTAACACTTAATATAAAATATTTTGTCTAAGAATTTAACTTCCCTGATTATGGTATCAATGGTGATTATTTCAGACTTTGTCATTTTGTAGCATTAATCTCTAAACTCCGCCA
>NW_013667263.1:138771-146369 GCF_000517525.1 Limulus polyphemus | reverse complement strand
CTATGATCATTTCCAGTTCATGCCAAGTGTTGTTGATCATATGATCATTTCCAGTTCATGCCAAGTGTTGTTGATCATATGATCATTTCCAGTTCATGCTAAGTGTTGTTGATCAATATGATCATTTCCAGTTCATGCCAAGTGTTGTTGATCATTTCCAGTTCATGCCAAGTGTTGTTGATCATTTCTCAATCGATTAAGATCTGTACGTTGAAATCACTATAATGTTTTTGAACTTAACTTATCTATTACAAGTTCTGTGAAGTTACTCTCGACTTCTAAGGCTGCTACCAATGAGGTTAGGCTAAAATTATTCACACTGTCTTAAGTGACTTAATACCTTAATTTTGGATGTCTCCCACAGCGGATCAGCGGTAAGTTTACGGACTTACAACGATAAAACCGAGAGTTTGATTCCCGTGCTGAGCAGAATGTAGGCAGCCTATTGTGTAGCTTTGCGCTAAAACAAACTTTGGGTGTTTGCGATTAAAATTTCAAGATGTCTTGTAATATGAATTTATTTTTCTACGTTGGTATTGTTTAGCGTATTCCAGATTCTTGGCCAAAGTAAAACGCTATGTGAAACCCAAGAAATTGAACTTAAAAGCTTAATAACTTCATAAAAACTTAATATATCAGAAGCGTATACTTAGTAAATGCTATAAGAAAAGAAACTGATACAATCTTATATGTATTGGTTAACATACTCACACTGTGAATCCGAAAGTTCCCCGCGGTTCGTACCCCGTTACTGCAAAAGTGAGCACCATTCTTTATATCCCATGAATACTCTGTAAGAGTGTCGGTCAAATCTTACTATTCGATCAGACAAGACTCCGTGGTGGGTACTTTTAAACAGGTGCCTTCCCTCTATTCTATAGGTTCAAAATTAGCGACTCTACGCGAAATTATCCAAAACAAGCATATCGTGATTGTTTACTGTGCATACTGCCCCACGATGGCTCAGCAATAACCTTGAGAGCTTATAACACTAAACGCTGAAATCCAGGTTCGATCCCTGTAGTGGCCGCAGCACAGGTAGTGCATTGTGCTGCTTTGCGCTTAAAACAAACAGATATTGTGCATATCTTGCTTCCTTGTAGTTCAGAGCAGAACATTTGCGTGAAGTAGAACACCATCAAAGATTTTTGGGGAAAAAAAAGTCTGTATATCAATTAGAAAGGTATAAAATAATGTGATTATACTGTGACTTGTGAGTAACAAGTGGACTTTTCATTCATGTACAAGAAGGCTCTTCTTCATTGATCTTCCATAGTCTATTACTTTCTTTATACTTAATGTTTTTATTCCATAATGTTTTAGCTTTCAAAATGAAGGCTCCCCCAGTGGCACGGCGGTATGTCTGCGGACTTACAACGTTAGAATCCGGGTTTCGATACCCGTGATAAACAGAGCACAGATAGCCCATTGTGTAGCTTTGTGCATAACTACAAACAAACAAAACAAATCAAAATGAAGTTTCATTCTTTAATATCCTTGTGTAAAAAAAGTTACTAATACTTCAAGTCAATTTTACTGTGTACAGAATGCAATGTTTCAGATTCTATTGGATGTAGTCGCATAAGTCTTCCAACTATTATTCAGCTGTCCACCCCATCCCTGTCCTACGGTGGGACAGGGGTAAGTCTTCGGATCTACAACGCGAAAATCAGGGGTTCGATTCCCTTCGGTGGACACAATAGATAGTCCGATGTGGCTTTGCTATAAGAAAACAAACATACACCATTCCACCCCTTCCCCTATAGTTAAGCAGTAATCTGGCGGGCTTATAATGCTAAATATTGGGGCTCGATACCCGTGGGGACAAAGCACAGATATTCCATTGTGTAGTTTTGCGCTTTAAAACAAACATATTAAGCCGTCACTGTGCTTACAATGTCAGTACAATAAGTCATCACGAATTAATCTACAATAGATCATCCCGAATTAATTAATCTTCAACTTCACTACAATGGATTATCCCGGATTAATTAATATTCAACTTCACTACAATGGATTATCCCGGATTAATTCATCTTCAACTTCACTACAATAGATTATCTCGGATTAATTGCCAATGGCCAAATTGTCTTTAAACTGTTTGTTCGGTAGTTTCAGAAACGTGATGGTTTCTATCTTCTTTCATTTTCATTTCTTTTAGCCGCCCTAACTCAATGTCACTGGTCTCACTAGAAATGTATTCACGAAACTTTCACACAAATCCTGAAATGTATTCACGAAACTTTCACACAAATCCTGAAATGTATTCACGAAACTTTTACACAAATCCTGAAATGTATATTGAGAAACATTTCTTTCGATCTGATGACGGATATATTTGTTTTTATAGTTATTTTTGTGTCTGTATTTTTTACTTCAGAGTTTACCTTCTCATCTCCTTTCGAAGATTGAATTTATGCTTATCGATAAAAATGACTTTTTTGAAAACTTTAAAACGTAAAAAACTTCACATTTCTTTCAACGAGAATTAAATGCGACGTTAAAAACAGAATGCAGTATGCCCTCCACTTTGTCCTTTATACCTGATCTTTGGCATTTATTTAACTGATAGACTGTATTGTTAATGTTAGTTTCCCCGTTTTATAGACTGTGAACTTTCACCCTGTCAATTAGGTACGTAACCAAAACAAAAGATTTCCAAAATTAATCTGTATGTTTAGAATGTTATCTTATCCATGACGATTGCAGAGAAGTTGCATCAGTATATTTTGTATGTACAGAGCTAGAACTAATTGGTTATCCCTTGTTAAACATATCGACAGAGTTACGAGATACGCTATAGCTGTTTCTTATACCTTGAAAGATATATATGAATGTTTAATTTGGTAAAAACATCAAAAATATCTGGTTCCGTAAAATCACACAAATGTTCTAATTCCGAACGTAACCATGCGAATTTGGATCAATGTTCTAGTGACAACTTTACTAATAACAGTGGTGGTCTGTATTTCAGGTAAGATTCTTCAAATATTATACTGACAACTTCATTAATAACAGTGTTGATTTGTAAGTTAGGTAAGATTCTTCGAATATTATACTGACAACTTCATTAATAACAGTGTTGGTTTGTAAGTTAGGTAAGATTCTTCGAATATTATATTGACAACTTCATTAATAACAGTGTTGGTTTGTAAGTTAGGTAAGATTCTTCGAATATTATAGTGACAACTTTACTAATAACAGTGGTGGTCTGTTTTCAGGTAAGATTCTTCAAATATTATACTGACAACTTTGCTAATAGTATTGGTGATTTGTAAGTAAGGTAAAATTATTCAAACATTTGTCCCTGGATTTGTTTTAACATTGTGACCTGTAAGTAAGGTAAGATTCTTCTAACTGAGTTCTTCTGTTGTAATACTGGTGATTTGTTAGTCATAAGAAATTATTCAAACCTTTTTGCTCGACTGTTTAATCTTTTTTCACAATGATCACTAAGTCAAATAATAATATACTAATCTTTGTAAGCCAAGAACCTCGGACTGTTGCATTTGTTTCAAAAGTGATGGCTTGTAAGTTGGGGACACTCTTTAATAATTTAGTACTTGGCAGTTTCCGACTTTTTAAAGATAAGTAAATTTTTAAACACTTTTTATTAGATATTTCATCTTTCTTAACGTCAAAAACTGAAGTATTTCCAGATGAAACAGTATGACAATCATGTTGATATCACGATATTCTTTACCAAGAAATGCGTATTCGTGTAAGTTAGTGAAACAGTGAAACTTCGTTCCGTTTGTTTTTGAAGAATAAAGTTTAACATTTTCTCCAAATGCTTAAAACCACAGACATATCTTATCTTCGACTAGCCTTGTTGAAGAACGGTGTTAACAACATTATGTTTGCATTCTATATAAGCAACAGAGTAACACAAAATTTATAACACACTTCGTGAAATAACAGGACTGAGCGCTTTCAAGAAAATTAATGTATTAATCTCATATACATTGTTTCCATTTCAAAGTGTTTGGACCTGATTCTCTGACACTTTAAGTATTTCTTTCGTTTTTATAATACATGAGCACATTTAATACGGATGTTCTATTCTGTAAAGATATATTTACATAATATTACGCTTTCTAGGAATCTGTTAGAAATGTCTACATCATTCGATCATGATATTTTGTTCAAGCAAGGTTATTAGATAAGTACCTAAACTACCATGTTATTAAACCTTTTCATTACATGAGAATCTATCACGAACCACAATAGTGGTTCATAATATGAATCGCAAGGAATTGCATAAAACTTTAATAGAACGTTCGAGTAAAAATGTACCTTAAACAATATAGATTCAGTTAAAACAACACTTTAAAACCTTTACTATTGACTGCTAAGGCTGTACGGATATAAAAGTGCACAAAACAGGCATGCATGCACAGCTTGGTATATTGCACCCAAACCTTTTGTAGAATACTAAATAAGGTCGTGGGGGTGTTGAAAAGTCGATTTGTTTCTTCTGTATTGTATATATGCTAAAAAAAAACATTATAATTCTCGTGTAAACGATGTTATCATTACCCCTTTCAGATAGCTTTCTTACAAATATTTGATGTTCCTTTAAAAAGCTGAAGTACAGGGTGAAACAGGAATTACCAGCCAATAATGGATGAACATTAGATAAGTGTAACATTTAGATACTCAATGCTTCGTACACTATTCAACCCCTATATTATGTATGAAGTGAAGGAGCAAAATAAAATCAGTACACATAATATTAAATTTTATTACACACATTCGTAGAATAATTACTTTAAAAGACACAAATATTTATTTAAAGCGATGTTTTAGACATATATGTGTTATTTGAAAAGGCTGCTTTTCTACTGGTGAAATTTTATATGCGCTTAGTGAGGGTTTTGTCTTAGTCTAGGCATATATTTGCTCATTGCTATACATTATATATAGAGAATGTAGTTACACAGAAACTATAAATGCTCACTATATTCTCCAACAAATTTCCATGGCAATCTTCAGCTGCAGCTTAACACTTTACATCTCGAAATAATGCGATCAAATAGTCAACAGGTAAAGTAAATCATCATGAACAGTATCAGCTAGCAACTAGCTATGTTGATTATCATTGCAATGTATAAAGTTAGCTACCGTATCAAGTAATCCTTTGCCCATAGTTGAGCATAAAAAAGCCAGCAACCGAGATAAATAAAAAATTGGGAATTTAAAACCTGCAAATAGGGATCGTAAAAAAAAGTAAGAAAACAAGGCTGGAGATACTGTAGACATTATTTATTCAAACTACAAATCCCTGTTTTGACTCCACCAAATGTAATTCTAGGTAACCACCTGGAGCCAAAATAGGGGGCTTGTAGTTTGAGTAAATAATGTCTACAGTATCTATCTCCAGCCTTGTTTCCTTATTTCTTTAAGATCGCTATTTGCAGGTTTTTAAATTCCCAATTTTTTATTTATCTTGTATTATATAATACTCAACCTAGGTTATGATATATATAAATATATCGATGTTATGATACTGAAGTTAAGCCATAAGATTAGTATCTATGTTTCTATATTATTCAACGAGCTAGAGTGCCCGTCCCCCTAGCCGGAAGTTATGTAAATTCATGATTAATGAAATGTCATCTTAGGACATGAAAAGTTGCTTTCCTTATATATGTACTTGTAAAAACGCAAAAACGCCCATAAAAACCGCAAAATGCAAAACTGGAAATTTGTATGTATCTCCCCATAGATCCAATGAATCTCCATAATTTGGTGAAGATCAATTCACAGGGGGCGAAGTAGTTACCTGGACATACAAGAGACAACAGACAATACTATTATATTTATATAGATTCATGTATTAGATAAATATCTATCTGTGCTACCTTTATCTTTAAGTTAAGTCATTAAACGAATGTCTAGGCTACCGTATTATTGATCTGGGTCACTGGATAAGTGTTAATGTTATCATATTATTTCAAGCAGGTTATCATATAAGTAGGTTGACATATTAATCAAGCTAGATTATTAGCTCAATATCTGTATAAAAATATTATTCATTTCATTAGATAAAGATCTGTCCATTTTACAAATTATTCAAATTAGGTCATTGAATGATTGCCTACATTACATATTATACAAGTGATGTCATTGGGTGATTACCTAAATTACATATTATACAAGTGATGCCATTGGGTGATTACCTAAGTTAAATATTATGCAATCTGGGTTTCTAAGTATCAAAAGGCTTTTGTTTGTTTGTCGAATTTCGCCCAAAAGCTACTTAAGGGTTATCTGCGCTAACCGTCCTTTATCTTGAAGAAAGGGACTAAACAAAAGGCAGCTTGTCAACACCGCCCACCGCCAACTCAGTCTACTCTTTACCAACGAATAGTAGCGTATGTTCTGGATTTAATGACCTAGCTTGAATAATATGATAACACAGAAAGGTTAAATCTATCCCATGTCTACATAGCACATAGGAGCCGTTGCTTATCTTCGGTATACTGGATGGGATTTCAATCCGAGATTATAACGTAGATATTCGTTTAATATTTTAGCTGGCATAATGTATGACATAAGTGATCATCCAATGATCTAGCTTGAATAAAATGTAACTTAGGGAATCCTCCAATGACCTAGCTTGATAAAATGTAACTTAGACAATCATCCAATGACCCAGATTGCATAATATTTAACTTAGGTAATCACCCAATGCATGTAACTGCATACCTATCTTTATATCACCATGTGATACTTAGAATATATCAGTGCACGTCTGTCTTGACATCATCAAGTGATACCTAAACATGCCACTTTACATCTGTCTTGGCGTCAACAGATGATACCTAGAACATGTCACAGTCTGTCTATCTTGATGTCACCAAGTGATACCTAGAACATGTCACAGTCTGTCTCTCTTGATGTCACCAGGTGATACCTAAAACATGTCACTGCACATCTGTCTTGGCGTCACCAGGTGATACCTAGAACATGTCACAGTCTGTCTATCTTGATGTCACTAGATGATCACTGTTAAATTATGATATTTATATTTAAAATTGTAATTAGATGCATTTCCAATGTATTTTATTTTTTTAGAACATGTAACTAAGAATCTATGTCATTGAATCTAAAAAAACTTGAGTTTTTGCTTGCTTATTTCTTAATTTCGCGCAAAGCTACTCGAGGACTATTTGCTCTAGTCATCTATAATTTAAAAGTGATAGAATAGAGGGAAGGCAGCTTGTCAACAACACCTACCGACAAGTCTTCAACTAGTCAATTTAAAAGTGATAGACTAGAGGGAAGGCAACTAGTCAACAATACCTACCGACAAGTCTTGAACTACTCTTTACTAGCAAGTAGTGGGAACGATCATTACATTATAGCGCCCCATGCTTGAAATAATATTGCTAACGGGATTCGAACCCACGTCTCACAGATCGCGAGTCGAGCGCCCTAACCACCAGGTCAGATTTTGTTTTAGTCAATATCTATGTTTCGATAATCTAGGTCACTCGATAATACATATGCTAACATTATATTCAAGCTACTGCAGGGTTTATTTTAAGGAAATTTTAGAACTGCACAAATCTTTGAGGCAGGTGCCATGACCC